>NW_021130789.1:762206-836045 GCF_004193835.3 Ostrinia furnacalis | reverse complement strand
TTGGTAAGTTCGTTTGATCATCTAATTATTATTACGATTTTACGATATAATTGACAAGTAAAACTGTGTTTGCTTGAGTCAACGTTTAAATAACGTAAAAGTAATAGAATAACGATTGAATTTTCGACTTACGAAATTAACAATGGCGTGCTAAAAAGTGCTACCTGGAAATTTTAGAGTTTTCGATGAGCGTTTTTTATTGACTGTAGAATCCAAAGAGCTATTCGTGCTCGAAATGACCACAAAAAATATGGAGTACGTTTGACCAGTAGGTCTAAGAAAACGACGAAGATAATATTTGATTTGATACGACGCAGAAAAATAAATTGTATTGTGTTACAGACAAAAGGCGAGCAGCGAAGAAGTAAAAACAATTGACAGCCTTTTTTCCTTCTTTTCTTTTTTTTATAAAAAAATATCGAATCAGCCAGTATGCTGAGCATGGAGGTATTAAACAGATGTGCTGTCACTGTAAAGTCGGTCCTTCAGCGCGTGTTTTGCTCTACACAATCAACAAAAAAATGTGAACATTCAACCTTTTTCGTAGAAAATTTTGTTGAATGTTCACATGTTCTTGTTGAAAATGTCACTTAATATCGAGTTAAAATGGCTGGCTCTTCTATTTGGGCTACACCAAAACGATGTAACTCCAAAATTTAATCTTTTCGAGTGACGGCTGTGTTTGTGGCGACATGCATTAGGATATTGTCGGGTAATGGCTATAGTTACGTCATTACGCCATTAAATAAATGGGTAGGTATGCCGTTAAGTTCCAAGGACATTATTGGTATCTGTCGCATGTCCATTTCGTTTTTTTGGGGTGGAGATATTAAATATTCAAACGTCCATATTGACCACCTCTAACAAAGTTTTTCTGTAACACACAAAATATCACGCGGTCATAATAATAATAAATAATAATAATTAATATCCTAGGACATTTTACACTACGCTTCTAGTCCCAAACTAAGCAAAGCTTGTATTATGGGTACTAGACAACGGATATAAACATACTTAAATACTCTTTTTTTTTGTAAATACATACATATTATACATAGTCGCTGGTATGTTAAAAATATGAAAGTTTGTGGTAATACACATGGATAAAATTAATCTTTATTACTCTTTTAAGTTTAAATCACCGATTTAGATGTAAAAATGATTATACCGACCAGTTAGTTACTTTAGCATAATATTAGTACCAATGTAGAAATATTTGGGGGATGCCTATGTTCAGCAGGCCTATGACTGAAATGATGATGATGATGATGATGATGTAGAAATATGAGAGGGTTCACTACAAATACAAATAGAAATAGACAATTAATTTTTAGGTTCAAATCCCGTTGAAATATAGTGATAATTTGATAAACTTTTAATCAAGTTTTTATAGAGTTTAAAGGCAAAGTTTAAAGTAAGTTGAAACGACTTAAAAACAAACGATTTGAAAGAAACTCACGTTTAACTTGGAAACAACATTAGATCGCATTCTCAAGTTTAATTTTAAGTCCTTGCTTAGTAACTTCATAATCCAGAAAACCTTCTTGAGTTTATTTCACATTAACACTCGTGTAAGATTACAAGACTATTCCGACCTCTCGTTCCCACCGCTGCAACTCCTGTGTAGCCAAGAACTACAGCTTGACCGCCAATAAAAACCTCACCAGTGAAGGTCAAGTTTGTCCCGGGGGAAACTTAAACTGTCATTGGACCCGCAACGCAACGATATTATTCAGAAGAACATAATCTCGCGTACGCTTAGCAATGAAATTTACTACACACTGCTGCATTAATAATAATTTATGTGCGAAAATAAGTTTGTCTGCTTGACTGCTACCTTTTCACGCTTAAACACTTTATAATTTAAATAGAAGTGTAAAGCAGGGAAAAACACGATAGTTTTTTCTCCCGGTTTTTAAAAGTTGATCCCCTTTTCGCGCGCCTTAAAAATACCTTTTTTTTCTGCTGCTGGAGGAAAAAAAATTATAAATTCAATCCACCGACCAAGCTAAAAGTGGGCCAAGTTACTGAAAGACTCAAAAAACGTCTCTACATTAAAAAAGTCCATTAAAGAGCTACATCAATCTACATTAATTAAACAGACGATCTGTCCGTCTGTCACATAATCTTGCTATCTAAAAGCCACAATGTTGATCACTTTGAGAAAATTATTTAATCCTATTAATTCTAAATCCTACGTTTTGTTGGAAGACAATAATTAATTAAGGCCGTACCACATTTATCAACCCAGAAAGGGATCGTAACCGTATCAACTCGAGGCGGTCAGTATTCTTTGTATGAAACTCCATACTGCAACGCACACTGATCCGCACCGTAACAAAAGCCTCGCCTCGCAATGAGGGTTTTCGCGAATGAAAGATCCGCTAGATGGCGGGACGTGGATGTGGGGTCTGACTGCTGCGTGATTGCTGGATTTTGACATATCTGTCAATGTCATGTCAAAAATAACCAATCATGCAGCATTCGGACCTCGCATCTACGTATTGCCATCTGGCGGATTTTTCATTCGCGAAAACCCTCATTGACAGAGCGCGAAAGGCGATACGGTGTTGATCCCTTTGCGAGTTGATAAGTCTGCTATGACCTTAAAAAGCCTAAAGGCCGTTAAATTTGATCCCTTAAAGAGATCCCAAGCCTTCCATAACTCGTGACGTCACTCCATTAAAACACCTTTCACAATAACCGAGTTACAACTACAATACAAAAAGATCTTTATCCACCCGAAATTGGGTTTGAAATTGAATGGCAGATTAGTTTCGAGGGCTATAACAAGGGAGGGCCTTGTTTAGAAGGGTTTATGTTTTAATAACACTCTAGGTGACACTTAATTGAGTGTTCAGTCAGCGTCAAATAGTTCGTGACACCCAAAGTAGGGCTGGAAGACGTAGCGTGGGCAGGCCTCCTACTAGGTGGACCGACGATCTGGTGAAAGTCGCGGGGAGAGCCTGGATGCGGGCAGCGCAGGATCGTTCATTGTGGAAAACCTTGGGGGAGGCCTTTGTCCAGCAGTGGACGTCATTTGGCTGAAACGAACGAACGAACGAGCAAAAAGTAGCCAATAATGTTCGCAACACGTCTTTGTTACAATTGGAATAAGGTTGTGTCAACTTTTTGGCCACTTTGGGTGTCACGAACTACATGACGCTGACTGTACCTTAAAATAAACTTTACATGATGTTGTAAGTGTACTTATAATTGACTTGCCTTTGCTTGCAGCTTCGTCCGAGCAAATGGTCTGTCACAGAAATATTTTTTTAACTTTATGAAAACCGGGAAAAAAATTCTCCTGTTTTTCCCTAGTCTCAGAAATAGTGTCTTATACCAGATTTCATCCAAATCAGTTCAGCGGTTTATGCGTGAAAGAGACAAAACATCAATCTATCCGTGAACCAGTGAAACTGGCCCTTGTTGCTATAAAAATAAGGTATCTCTTAAAACTGTTGTCAAGATTATTGAATGAAGTTTCTTTTATAGTCTTTTTCACGTAAGATGATTCGTATGACGTTTCGAGTTTGAAAGTTATAGAGATGTCACATAACTAAACCATAGCGATTTATCTATCGATTTTTTTCTAAGAGTTAGTAAAACCTACTTTTAGAGAAATATTTTGTATAGGTGTTATTTAACAAAAAACATGTTTTTTTTAATTACAAATATTATTGTAACATTTTTTTATTGATAATATTCAAATTCCATAGACTTCATGATCAAAAAAACGATTCCTAAAAAGTACTGGTTCTATTTCTTTAAATTAAAAACTTTAATTTATTTTCAATGCGTTTATTAAAGTCAACAATCGAAAAATATAGTTGATTTTTGTGATGTTTTTAATAACTAAGTATTCACTGCAATCGATTAATGTACCACGGAAATAATCGATTTTGTTATTCAACAAATACCCCAGCACTAAATCTATTCCGTTTCACACATTGCGTACATTAAATAAAAAATATTTTAACGTATTTAATTAAAATATAAACAATAGACTCAGATTTTACTACATATTTCAAGACAAGTAGTTAATTATTTTTTTATTATATTGCTAATAAAATACAAATATTTTTTCAAGAATATTCTGCGTATGTAGTATGCGTAATATGGATAACCTTAAAGTGTCATACGGATCATCTTAGGTGAAAAAGACTATAGCTTATTAGAACCCCAAGCTTTGCTTAAAAAGCTTTTTTCTTGCTAAAGCTCTTGAGTGACGCTTGAGTGGAACTGAAAACTTTCATCTACTGAATTAAAAAGATTTTGCTGGAGACTTGATAATATTATATTTCATATCTAGGTAGGTACACAAATTAGTTAGAAAGTAATAATTTTAAACTACTTGAAGTAACTTTGATTTTAAGTTACTAAAGCAGCTTTTGCCCGCGGCTTCACCCACCAGAATTCGTCTGCCACAGAAATATTTTAGTTATATGCATGTCCCCTAGAAAAAAATGGGATAAAAACTATCCCCCCTGGGTCTCAATCTACTCGAATGTTTTTATACTTTGGTATAGTCAACAGAGACACAAACAGGATATTATTATTTAGACTGATAATAAAATTTATCCTGTTGTTAAATAAAAACCCATTTTTTCTGTTGGTAACAAATACAATTTTAATGTTTCAAGGTAGTAAATCACAAAACTTTACTTATTCCCAAAATAACCAGAAACAAATCCAATTTAATCATAATCATAATCATTTCATAATCATTTATTTATTGCTTCATAAGTGTACATAGGTGGTGATCTTAAACTTAGTCTCAACTTATGACCCTGTAAGGGTGTTGCAAATCTTGTATCGTAGGTACATTACTAAATATTCTACAATAGTTAGTAATAATTATTAATATTGATAAACGTTCCTTTTATTGCATTTACGTCCAAAATAACTCAAAAGCGTCACACATGAAACAAATTAAGCCTAATAAATCGTTTTATATCAGATAAATTATGTAAAACATAACAAAACACATGGATTTATTGTATAAAAACAGATTGCGTGTCCAGACTAATAAAGGGGGAAATTGTGGAAAAATACAGGAAAATTTTAGGGAAAAATAACGTGATTTCATCCTCCACCTGGTGAATTTAAATTAAGGGTTTCAGACGTACTTTATTTAGGGTAGCTTGGATACACAATATTTTGTTATTGGTCAAAATAAAAATAAATTGCTTTGCCTGCCTCAGAAGTAATGGATTAATGACAGGCGTTTAAATATTTCGATATTACAGACATTTTGTTATTCATAAAAAAAAGAAAACAATGAATCAATCTTTAAGTTATTTTTTAAGGTTCTATGCCCGACAAAAAAGTACTGAATTGGCAGTGGATGTGCCCCATATCGTAGATGGCCGTTGGGACAAAAAAGTTCTCAAGTGACGAACACGGAAATTGCAATGTCTGCAGGACAGGCTGCTCACTCGGTGGACAGACGATCGTAAAGATCGCGGCAAACACTGAACACGGTGTCTGACACTGTCCCGAAGCAGTGGCAGGGCTAATATTGGGACGTTTAAAGTGCTTTTAAATGCCTACTTGAAAAAATAAAATGAGTTTTTTACCATGCTGAATGGTTGCCATTTTGGTTCAAAATTAAAAACAAGTATTCTGATGATTTTGAACTAAATAAACGATTTTCTTTCTTTCTTTCTGGTTTCTGGTTGGGTTTTTATTCGCGGTCAAGCTGTAGATCCTGGCTACACAGGAGTTGCAGCGGTGGGAAGGAGAGGTGGGAATTGTCCCTTTTCTTTCTACCTTTCCTTTCCTTTACTTTTCTTTCTATTCAGTAGCATGCCATGTTCCACTTTCCATTTCTCGAACATAATGAGCTCAGCTTGGCAAGTCCAAGACAAAAGCTATGTCGGATATGTGGGAAGTATGTTTCCGACGCTGACCTTTTGGTGCCATTTGTAAGTGAAGTGAGTATTGTGGAAAACTGTTATTGTTTTGTTTCTGTGCTACTATTATTAGGATGTTGTATAGTTTTTGTATCTGGCTTTGAACGCTTTAGTTTCGGTTAGCAAAAGTCTTTATCATCATCATCATCATTTCAGTCAGTCACAGGACGTCTACTGCTGTACATTGGCCTCCCCCAATGATTTTCACAATCTATACTTCTATACTAATTTATAAAGGCATGTATTTAAATGATCTTTTTTAATTAGCAAAAACGGCAAATAAAAAAATCTATTTGGTCATCTACTTTAATGATTGATCCTCTTTCTTTGAGACATAAAATAAATAAAATCGATCGATATTTTAACCTCTTTTGAACTACGCAAAAAAAAATTGAGATGTAAAAATTATATCTGATCGTTACTTGTTGGTCCTCAAAAATAAAAGAAATGAGCACCAAATATTCAATATTGTGATACTTTTTTAAATAATTCGATTTGTATTTATAAATTATTTTTTGTCTATATCAAATAATCTTCAAAATAATTATGTTATGGTACTTATTTTTATTAAGTTGTAGTCAAAGGATGGAAACTATTTAAAGGCGCTTGATGTTCAAAGATTTTTTTATTAAAAAAGCATACTTAACACGTTCACACTGCGTTATCGGGTCGAATTGACCTTAGATGCTGGATGCGTTGGTGCGGGATGGATATATTCGGTCTTTTCAGTAGTACGAAAGATAAATATTGTTTTGCAATTGTTTCGTCAAACACAGTAAATATTTGGAAAAAAAATCTTATCAGGTCCTTTTACGACCCGATGTCGCACTAAAAGTAAACAAATATCGTTTAGTGCTTTTATCGTGTCTAATCGACCCGTTAACAGATGACTTATAATATTTTTTGTTAGATCAAATATATTTTAAAGTTAAGTTATACATAGATCGAAATGTATTTATGAGGTGATCAATAATAAAAGGCAAACTTGATATAAAAATCATCAAATTAACAAAATTAAAGATCAATAACTAAAAAAGAGGAACAAATATTATTTTTGTTTACAAAATATTAAAAGAGTATGTTAAACATAAATATTATGTTACCTTTAATGAAGATCATTCATAATTTATCCGTAGATCAACTAATATAGACCCAATAATTAATATAAAGATAAAATATAATAAAAACATCATTTATTTTTAAAAGTGCACATACAAAAAAGATCAATTAGTTTTTAGAGGATCAAATAATATTGTCCCATTTATAAATGCGAAAGTAACTCTTGTCTGTCTTGCTTTTACGCCTAAACCACTGAACCGATTTTGATGAAATTTGGCATAGAGTCCCGGGAAAGGACATAGATAGTTAAGTTTCGATCCCGGTTTTTGAAACAGGGAAGCGCGCGATAAAATTTTCTGTGACAGACAAAATTCCACGCGGGCGAAGCCGCGGGCGGAAAGCCAGTTTTAAATGACTTGAAAAAATCGCACTGCCTAAGAATTTCACAATGGCCTTTATAAAGAAAAAAAAAACCAACCGAATTGTCAACCTCCTCATTTTTGAAGTCGGTTAAAAAGAGGCTACAATAGATGACAAACTGTGATAACATTTGACCGCTGGAATATTATGGTGAATCAACTTGTAACGCAAGCGTATCTATACCTACTATACAGTGTGTTATTTTTATACTTGATCAAACAAAATAATTCATCATCATCATCAATATTCAGTCACAGGATGTCCATTGCTGAACACAGGCCTCCCCCAATGATTTCCACATCGCCCGGTTGGTAGCGGCCTGCATCCAGCGCCTTCCTGCTCCCTTCATGAGGTCGTCAGTCCACTTTGTGGGCGAAAAAGAGTAAAATTACCCTTAAAAACAACCAATAACTCTAAGCATGAAATACTTCATTGGTTTAAAATTAAATGTAAACTTTACACAGTAAACTAGTTAGTTGTTAAATTCAATATAAATTAACACACATGGGATGCCTTTGAAAAAGCTTCAGTTAAAACTTTCCCGCAAACCAATAGTGACTTTGCAGAGCTTTATTTTAAAACAATACGGGCCCGGAGAGCTTTCATTTTTCCATTATTGAAAGCAAACATCAGAGAGCCTATTGGAATGGCGTCGGCCAACCGGAAAGCACAATGCAGAATGAGTTACAGTAGTTCTACTTCTTGGTGAGAATTTACTAACTGTGTCTAAAGCCCAGTCTGTGAGCACGTAGAATTTTGTCCAATGACCCCAAGCTACCCATCCTTATCGCTCGCGCGAAATAAATTATGTTGCTACACACTCATTGCAGGCGCCCGTCGCACAGTCGCGACAGCAATATAATTACGCGCGAGCGATAAAGATGGGTAGCTTGGGGTCATTGGACGAAATTCTACGTGCTCAGACCAGACTATAGTCATAATAAGTTACAATATAAAATGAGATACGCCGTTCAGCAGAGTACGGGACTATTCCCACCTCTCGTTCCCAAAGCTGCAACTCCTGTGTAGCCAGGATCTACAGCTTGATCGCCAATAACCCAACCTGTGAAGGTAAAGTTTGTCCCGGGGGAAAGTTAAAATATCATTTGACCCGCAAAGAAATTATACAGAAGAACATAGCAGGAAATTGAAGGTATGGTAGTTCAGCAGAGTAGGGTAAGATCCACTCCTCCCTGAGATATCGTAAGAGTCGACTAAGAAGTGCAAAAATGGCTTACTGGCTCTTATTACATTATTTAAGAACAGTGTTATTTCAAAATACCTGCACAAAATATTAAAACAAGCTTATTGAAGGGCTCTGCAATGTATATTGAAGATTAATATTTCGCCTTTTATGAGTAGCATCACAGAAATCATTACCTCGAACATTAGACATCGTTCGTCGCCTTCCGTGCTTCCCACTACCTTCACCAGTACGGCTAGCACGAAAAGCTTTCTAGTTCGAATCGTTTGCGTACTCGAATCGCCATCAAAAGATTTAGTACGAAAACTACAGCGCTCTTGTGAACGTGTCGTAAAGTGAACTTAGTATGTGAAACTTATTTTGAGAATCAAAATTATTGTCACGTTATCGTTTAATTCGAAGGTTGAGTATTGAATTTTCTCGAATACGCAAACGATTCGAAGACGAAAGTTGTTCATGCTAGAGGTACAGATGGTTAGTCCATCGAGTGGGATGCGTTCCGTTTTTGGTTCGTAGCAAACGGAAATTCACGCGAGGGAAGTCTGTTGCGAGCAATAGCTAGTTCAAAAAATCTTACCCAAAAAACATGGGAAACTTATACAAACAAACTTAACAGCAGTAAGTATCAATTCCACAGAACTAAGCAATCTTACTTAGGTATGTCACTTTTTATTCAGCCGGGGATTCAACTATAAAACCATTCCAAGACCCAACCGTTCATTTTCACTGCTCCACTGTAACCATTAGTGTTGTGAATGAGGTATATCGATAAAAGATTTCCGATAAACTTGAACTTCAATAAGAATAAAACTAGAGGCATTTAATGAGCAAAATACGCTACGGAAAGTTATAAACATAAAGAAAAACAAATGCTCTGCTTTTGTTGGAAGGAAGGAAGAATGCATAATTTATTAAAAAATCTTAAACTGCCATGAATAACATAAGGGGTGGCAATAGCACAAAAGGACAAGTGGCAAAACGTGACAGTTGTAATTTAATAATACCTTCGCTCCAACATTTTTTGGTATGTAGTTACTTTGTTCCATGAAGAGATTCGATTTTCGAGGCGATTAAAAAGTGCAACTAATCTTGTCTAGGGCCGCTAGAGTGTCTGTGAAAATGTGACCTGATGCTCTAGCATCTAATACTACAAGTTAACTATCGATATCAGTCTCAAACTGACGAGTGTCACAATCAGAACACTATAGTCTACTTTCTTTTAATATTTCCTAAGCTGTCCAGGAGTATTGCCACTTATTTACTCTTAACAGAAAGTCGTATTGGTTTTGCAACGGACTGAAAATAAAGAAATGATTTTCTAGGAAAGCTCTTGAAATGTTACCCGTTTCTGTATGGTTATACTTTTCAGTCGGTACCACTAAGATATCTTAATAATTCGTTTAGTACAAAAAATATTTTAATACTTTATTGCATTTCACAGTGTAGGTAGATCTTATAAAATATTGTCTATCACTAAAATGTTGAATGTTGTTGACTTGCGCCCGTATTCACAATCGATTCTTGCTTAAGTAAAGCGGCAAATCGAACGCACAGTGTTGAATAGAGCTCTGCAATTGGTTCGTGTGTCACTCTGTGCGTCCATGCGCACTGTGAGACCTCATAGTAATGTTTGTGAATACGGGCGTAAGGCCGCTGGTAGTTCCTTCGGACAAGCTTTAATTGAGACGTTTAAGTGCCCAAAAGGGCTCTTTATACCGATAAAAAATTACCAAATTACTAAAGATAGTGTAGTTACTTACAAACTGCATCAATCAAGATACTGTTAATGTAGTTTACTTACAATAATGTGAAATACTTATAAATAACAGCAGGAGTTCACCCGGACTTACCTGTAACAAAACAATTTATAATAATTAGTGCTATGAAACATTAGGAAAAAAGGGACTTAGATCACGCTAATAAACAAAGTGCCTTACTTTGTTTATTTCAAGTAATTATGGTATTTGCGACAGTTACTTTACTTTGCACGACTGCCAATAAAAAGTTTAACAGTCATTGGACCGGCAGCGAAATTAATCAGATTAACATTTTTCAGGTAGCCATGTCATATTACCTACCTACATTACGTAATTAAGTCTGAAATCAGTAACCTTACTATGATTTTATATTAAGACTTTGAGAGTAATCGCTAGCAACTTTGTAAAAAAAAATCTTGAAAATAACCGCTAGAGGCGCTGTACAATCTATCATACATTTCATGACATTTTTTCAGTCACTAGCGAGCACACCTAAAGCCGGGTCCAGACGGGTGTAATTCTTTTCTCCACAGAACAGGAAATACCTAGTGTGGAGGTCTGTCTTAATGTTTTTGTACTAAAATCTGGCAATAAATATTTTAATTTTCAATTCGTGTTACACGTAATCTTACATTACACTCGTCTGGACCCAGCTTAATGTAAACTCATAGCAAGCACACATTGGTACCAAATCCCCACTGTAGTATTCAAATTCAAAACGTAGTAGAAGAAGACCTACTTACTTCTTACCCTACACTGTGGCCAGCCTCCTAACAATATTAATAAAATCAAATGAAGGTTTTCGAAGTGTGCCAATTGCCCAAGTAATAAAACATTATTCGCCATACATTTATAAGTAAGTAAACAACATACACCTTTATGGACGCTCTCAGAGGCTTGGTACAGTCAACCTCAAAAGTGCTGATCATAGTAAGAGAGACTTTTGCATTTATTTCACTAGCTTTTGCACGCGACTTCGCCCGATTTAATTTCGGTCTGTCATAGAAAATCTCTTATAGCGTGCCCTTTTTCTACCCCCTCTCTTTTTCACCCTCTTAAAGGAGGATTTCAATACTCAATACTTAATTGCATTTCACAGTGTAGATAATAGATAAAAGGTCTTACAGAATATAATTAGATCACCATGAACCCTGTCGGGCACAACAACAATGGAGGATTTGTGAGATAAAAACTGTCAACATCGTGCAACTCAAACATTCTCTATAAAACCTTATTATAATATTTTGACCTCCTATTTTGGGTATATTTTTCTGTTTCGTAGCGTGCACCTAGACGTAAATTAGCTTGGCCCATTTTGCATTGCATAAATTACTCATTAACCCACTCAATCTAAGCTGAATATTATGCTTGTGTCATGAGTGGGTTCACAACAATAGTCCAGTGACGGCGGAGTTTAAACTACCGACCAACGAATCAGTTGGACACTGACATTATTAGACTACTAAAGGTGTGGGTTAAAAAAATATTTTTTTTGGCCATGTTGAAAATATTCGATACACTATTATCATTATGTGGCTTACTGTACATCATTTGCACTTAATTTTATAAGAGCTAGCGTGAGCAATAGCAAAATGGTCTTATTACGTTTGCATAGAGTGCTTTGTGTGTTTAGCTAGGGTTGCCAACCTAAACGTACCTATATCTAGGAGATCAATTTTGGCGTTCAATGAAAAACTTAGGAAAAATATACGAGAGAACCACTCTCTTCTGTTTTGTAGAACTACTTTTTGGAAGCCCTTTATTTTCAAAGCAGGAAAATTCGTTTTTTATTGCATCACTTTATCAACAAATGTCAATAGAATTGAGAATAAAATACTTCAAAGGTTAGTTATTTTCCCGTGCAAATTATGACATTTAACTGCTCAAAAAAGTAAATCAAGTTAACTGGTTTTTGAAAAAGCACGAGTTCAACTTCTTGCCAATTCGAAATAACTGGTCGAATTACAAAAAAGTTACACTGGTTTAAAATGTTATTTCCATTCTAAATGTCAATTGAAACAAGTGTTTAACCCTCGTTAACTTTTTGTAAAAACATAACCCTCCTTCTGGCGCAGTCGGGTAAAAAGCTTCAACATGTTTAAACTTGAGAGAGATTTTTTTTATGTGAAGTGCCAACCCTACCATCCTACCACAACAAGGCATAATCATCTTTATTTCAGCAGCAATATAACCGGAAGTGGCCAGCATGGCCAAGATAAGACTTGTTGCATTTGGTTTAAGTATGGCAATTTTTCCCCACCATAAAGGTTATGGCCCCCATGGGAAAGGTGCTTGAAACGTAATAACGCCCGTAATCGCAAACATTACTATGAGACCGCACAGTGCGCGTGGACGCACAGGGTGACACATGAACCAATCACATAGCTCTATTCAACGCTGGGCGTTCGATTTGCTCTTTCTCTTATGCAAGCATCGTTTGTGAATACGGTAAGATAGTAAGATACGAGTATAAGTGAGCGCAGCGTAGTACGTCCACAAGGTAGACCGATGACCTTATAAAACGGGACTATTCCCACCTCTCGTTCCCACCGCTGCAACTCCTGTGTGGCTAGGATCTACAGCTTGACCGCCAATAAAAAACCAGTGAAGGTCAAGTTTGTCCCGGGGGGAAGTTAAACTGTCATTGGACCTGCAACGAATTTAGTCAGAAGAACATAGGAAGAGTTCGACGACCTTATAAAGGTAGCAGGGAGGCGCTGGATGCAGGCCGCTAGCAATGGATCATTATGGAAGACATTGGGGGAGGCCTATGTTCAGCAGACGTCCTATGGCTGATATGATGATGATGATGAGTGAGGAAAGCAAATGTTTCTCTTAGACTGGGAGTTCACCTGTTTCTTACAGAAAATAAACAAGGCTTCATCATCAGGTCATTAAGTCTCCACTGCAGGAGCACGTCTCTAATTGACCAGAGGCAAATGGAGGATTTGTCCTACACTCCCCACGCTGGCCAGACGGGTTGGGGAGGCCTGATGTTCGCATATTGGTCCCTAAATCACCTTTATGATAGCTATGGTTTTTATTGGCGGTCAAGCTGTAGATCCTGGCTACACAGGAGTTTCAGCGGTATGGACGTGACATGGAAATAGTCCTATAGATCCTAGCTACACAGGAGTTGCAGCAGTTAGAACAATCATCATCATCATCATCTCAGCCATAGGACGTCCACTGCTGAACATAGGCCTCCCATAGTTATAACAATAGGTGGGAATAATCCTATAATCTATGGAAAAAGGGGAAGTGACTCTTTTCTTCTTTTCCATGCGAGACTTATAGAAAAAGTATTTTATTCCATTGGGACCCTTCGGATACGGGACCCTAAAAGATAATGATGTTGTTTGGTACTTGGCACTTGGCTGGCACTTGGATGGTACTTGGTAGGTAACGCAGCCCTTTCTGTTGTAGTTTGATAGCAGCATTAAGTTTGAGGAGACTTGTAACTTGGCGCCTTGGCACAGTGTAAAAAACGTAGTAGGTCTACTCTATACAATTTTTATTGGATTTTTTTACTAAAGGTCATAGCAGCCTTATCAACTCGGAAAGGAATCGCTTTTCGCGAGCTGTCATCGCCTTTCGCGCGCTGTCAACCGCGAGGCGAGGCGTTTACGTTACGGTGCGGAGTGTGTTTTGCAGCATGGAGTTTTCACAACGGGGAATCTCTTGGCCTGCATTTCACTAGTGTCTAATGTTGATTTTTTAACCTAAACGGGGCTTAAGCCAGCATTTTAGTTGGTAGAAAGTGCTGAGCAGGCCGAGGGTGGAAGTGAGCTTCATCCAGATTTCTTAACCACTGAGAAACTGGCTACCTTGCCTCAAATTGTCAGAACACAATAATATGGTTAGCATTATTATTATTGTTACGGCTATAGTTTTAGGTAAGAGGGTGGTAGCTATAGCCAGGTGAACTTAGGACAAAGCCTGATATCAACCAAAACGAACTGTTCCCACTGGGAATCAAACCCGGGACCCCTGGATCCGAGACAAACGGTCTTACAACTGGACCTCCGCGTGTCAAACGGTAAACATTTTCTAGGTAAGTAAAGACAACACGTGAACCACCATTTTTAGGGTTCCGTAGCCAAATGGCAAAAAACGGAACCCTTATAGATTCGTCATTTGTCTGTCCCTCCGTCTGTCCGTCCGTATGTCACAGCCATTTTTTTCCGAAACTATAAGAGCTATACTGTTGAAACTTGTTAGGTAGATGTATTCTGTGAACTGCGTTAAGACTTTGATGCAAAAATAAAAAAATATAGTAAATTTTGGGGGCTCCCCATACTTAGAACTGAAACTCAACACATTTTTTTTTTATCAAACACATACGTGTATCTATGGATAGGTCTTCAAAAATGATATCGAGGTTTCTAAAATATGTTTTTTCTAAACCGATTAGTTTGCGTGACAGACGCTTCCAAAGTGGAAAAAAGTTGACCCCCCACCCCACCCTCTAACTTCTAAAATAAGAAAATGAAAAATCTAAAAAAACACATGATGTACATTACTATAAAAACTACCAACGAAAATTGTTTTGAACGAGATCTAGTAAGTAGTTTTTTTAATACCTCGTAAATCGTAAACCACTTATTACCGCGTAATCTTTCATACAAATAACTTAAATAAAAAAAAACATAAATCAATGGTACGGAACCCTTTGTGCGTGAGTCCGACACGCACTTGGCCGGTTTTATTAGTGAAGTCTGTGACGTAATACAAAATTAAGACTGTATTATAAGCCCAAAAAATCTCCACACTTAACTTTCTGTCCCTTTCTGCACTATGGCACTATTACTGCAGCCGTTTCAGCGAACAATAGGGCATCCAGAAGAATGGCTCTAAGGGCACCTCAAGTTTTGTAGTAGGTACTACTCCTATTGAGCAGTAAGAATAAAGAACAAACTATATTCTGAAGTACTTATTAGAATACTAGCTTTTTCCCGCGACTTCGTAAGCGTGAAAATAGTTTAAATAATATTTCCCGATTTTGTGACATTTTTCTTTACTGCTCCACCCCAATTGGCTATAGGGTGATGTTAATAGCCTTTCTGGCTATCCAAAACAAAAATATGTTTTAAAATCAGACCAGTAGGTCCTGATATTAGCAAGTCCAAGTAAACACAAACAATCAAACTTCAGCATTTATTTTTATAGATGCGACACGAATCTTTGTGCTAGTTTCTAGCTAAAGTTTTGTATGTTCTATTCTATGCAGATAAGCGCCTAATGTTCTGAAGTTATGTACTGACGACAATTAAGTAGTAGAATATCTCTTGTAGTTATATTATGTGCGATAAAAACGTAAAATTGTCTCAGATTTCAGCCAAAGGACGTCCGTAGCTGACAAAGGCTTCCCCTAAGGATATCCACAACGACCGGTGCCCGCATTCAGGCGCTTCCCGCGACCTTCACCAGATCGTCAGTTACTCGAGTGGGAGGAAATCCACTACATTTTCTGTGTTCGCAACTGGAGAACTGTCTCTCGATTGCAATCGACTAAATGCAGGTGTGGTAGCAACCATAATCTTAGTGAATCAATTTTTTTCCACTTGTCTAGTTGTAAACTACTTAAGTAGATTAGAAGACTGGGTCATTATAAATGATGAATCTTTCATTCTCAAAAGCAAGCATAGCGTCCTAGATGATTTACGCTCGGATTGCTCGGATCATACTTCCCGCGCTTCCCTCGACCAAAAAGTGGTGGGGCGCGGCTTTGTTGATGAAACGATCTATTATTATCATCATCATCATCGTCATCATATTTTCAGCCAGAGGACATTCACTGCTGAACATAGGCCTCCCCCAATGATTTCCATAATGACCGGTTGGTAGCAGCCTGCATCCAGCTCCTTCCCGCTACCTTTATGAGGTCGTCGGTCCTTGTGGGTGTGGGAGATCCTGCACTGCGCTTTCCGGTACGTGGCCTCCACTCGAGAACCTTGCTGCCCCATCGGCAGTCAGTTCTGCGTACTATGTGCCTTGCCCATTGCCACTTCAGCTTGCTAATCCGTCGGGCTATGTAAGCGTTCTAGATATATCAGTTCATGAAGTCGTCGTGAGTTGTGACTGTTTGTAGTTGTTCCAACTCGTACAATATTAGAAGAAGAAGTCTTCAAAATACACAATTTAACCAAAGGTAAGCAATAAGTTTCGTCAGGGCAAACGAAAACATTATAGAAGTTTCAGAAGAACTTTCAAAGTAGGGTAATTTAACAAATAGCATGAATAAAGAAATTGAGCGCAACATTTTCATTTTTTTCGGGTAAAAAACGTTTTATTACTTACACGTTTTGTTAGTAATTTGACAACTCATCGGAGCGGAGACATCTGTTTTTTGTAGTAAACTGTTTTTTGCAGGATCCCGTTTAGTAGTCTAATGCCCATTTTCACCATCAATCCCTAATTTTTAAGTGACTCCTATGAAAACAAAATTCTTGTTATTTGTTACCACAGGGGTCACTTAAAAATTAGAGATTGATGGTGAAAACGGGCATAAGTGTTTTAATATTAACGTTCATACGAACACCTCGTTTGCAGCGTCCCGCAAAAAATCGATCCGTTCGAATTTCAAACACACATAATATTTCACACGACAGTCCAGTTTTTATGGAATCCTGCATTACTGGATCCCGCAAAACAGGATTGCTGTGGAAAGAAGCCCTAACACGAGCTAAATTGCGGGCCAAGCTAGTATTTTGTAACAAACGACTAACTTCTAACGCAGTTGGGTAAAAAGGAACAACTATCTTGGACGTTTAAATACAGTGTGCTTACCATGAGTTTACGTTACGTATGCTCGCTAGCGACTGCGTAAAAAATGATAGATTGTACAGCGCCCCTAGCGGCTACTTTCAAGAACTAAAGTCTTCATAGATTTTTTTGACGTACTCGCTAGCAAGCAAACCTAAATCAGGGTACTCATCTAGCCGTGTAGCATGTAATGTATCAGATACTGTATCAAGTGAGGAGTACATAGGCACGAGCCCGCTGCGAGCTGCTCGCGCAGTAGGATTCAGGAGCTCGCAGCCAGATACGCGATGACCGTGGACGAGCCGTACTCACTTGAAGGTTGGTTATGTTACATGCTACGTTACGTGCTACATGGCAGGTGAGTACCCTGCCCTAACTCATGGTAAGCACACAGTTTACTGCTTCTATGTTCTTTTCGTGAGTCATTACAGAGTTTTAAAGTCCCTATCTGAAGTCCCTTAAGGACACTTTAGGGCGCGCAAAAGTCATTGAATGTTCTTATGTTTGTTGTTTAGCTAAACTTTGTTGATGTCTTGAGCTTAACTGATGGATTAAGTATTACTTCTCAACTTCTAACGTGTGTGGAGTGCGATTGTCAAAGTACGTATTTATACTTGTGAACTTACGTGTGAGAAGATTATTATTGTTTGAACTTAAGTAAGTACTGGAAAATGCAGCGTGGGACGTCCGCCCACAAGTTGGACCGACGACCTCATAAAGGCGCTGGATGAAGGATCTTTGGGGGAGGCCTATGTTCAACGGTAGACGTGCGTGGCTGAAATTATGATGAAGTACCAGTTCGCACTAAGCGTTTTGCTAACTCTTTCAATATGCGAACAGCTATGGACTGGAATTCGCTGCATGCTGCTGTCTTTTCCAAACAATGATCTGGGATTCTTCAAGGTGAATAGGTATTTACTGAGCAGGTATGTACACTTAACATAAAATGTCACCACCATCATCATCATTTCAGCCACAGGACGTCCACTGCTGAACATAGGCCTCAACAGGCCTCAACCAATGATTTCCACATCGCCCGGTTGGTAGCGGCGGAGGTAGAAAAATACCTTCTGCTCCATAAAAATATTTTTATCAGACAGAGACAGTCAAACTCACAGAAAAATGTTATAATTTGAAAACCATTCTAGTGGAATCAGGTGAATGTTGTCCATAAAAATGATATTTTATTTCCAACATTTCTCTTTCATTTCATAGCGTTTACCTTTGTCACCTGTCATCCGCTCTGCACTGGAGGGAATCGATCCTCCGACCTTCTATTTCTTCTGATTAATTTCGTTGCGGACCCAATGACAGTTTAGTTTTCCCTCAGGACAAACTCGGCCTTCACTGAACGTGAAGTTGTCAGTCAAACTGTATCGTAGCTACACAGTAGGAGTTAAGGACGTCGCACATTTATCAACCCGGAAAGGGATCGTAACCGTATCAACTCGAGTCGGTCAGTATTCTTTGTATGAAACTCCATACTGCAACGCACACTTATCCGCACCGTAACGTAAACGCCTCGCCTTGCGGTTGACAGCGCGCGAAATCCGATGACAGCGCCCGAAAGGCGATGACAGCTCGCGAAAAGCGATACGTTCTTGATCCCTTTCCGAGTTGATAAGTCTGCTATGAGCTTTAAAACGAGAGGTGGGAAAATCCTGCATATTGCTAGTATAAGAAAAAAACTGATTCACCAATCACCTTACGAATTTTCATCCCCTATTTCACCCCTTCTAGTTTTTCGTGACTAAATTCCCATATTCTTCTCCAAGATCTAATCTATCTTCGTTATTTTTCGTCAAAACATACCAACCGAATTGAGAACCTCCTCCTTTATTGAAGTCGGTTAAAAATTGGTTTGGTGTAAGAAAAGGTATAATACAGTTTGTACTTTGTAGTGTGGGCAGGCGTCCCACTAGGTGGACCGGCGATCTGGTGAAGGTCGCGGGAGGTACCTGGATTCGGGCACCGTAGGATCGGTCTTAGTGGAAATCCTTGGGGGAGGCCTTTGTCCAGGTCATTCGGCTGAAACGACCTAACAATACAGTTTCTTCATCGATCGTTTTTGCGATCTACCACTTTTTTCATCCAGTTTCTACCAGCTATTTGCTTTAAATCATCCTGTTCACTCTATATTGATTTAGTATCGAAACACATAGGTGATAAGGTATATTCTTAAATGGCAATCGCCTCGTTATTCTCAAGTACACATAAAGTCGCAAAATGGCCTTTAAATTTCACTCACGTAGCTACCGAATTCGTATGCATGAATCTTGAGTAAGCGAAAGCAATTTAAGGGTTTCAATTTTAGAGAGTCACAGATGAATTATTGCGATACATTAATTCGACTTAAAAAGCTATAGAAAGTTAAATTGTTCATTGTTTTTGGACTTTAAGGGATGATTTTTCCCACTTCTAGCCATAATCCGGCAGAGTAGAATAGAAATAGGGTGATTTCCACTCTTCCCGTGGATGTCGTAAGAGGCCACTAAGAGACGAATATGCAAATATCAGGTCTTCCCAACCCGTCTGGCCAGCGTGGGGAGTGTAGGCCAAATCCTCCATTTGCCTCTGGTAAATTAGAGAGTAATGTTCCTGCAGTGGAGACCCTGATGATGACTCTCTTTCACTCTTCAAGTTTTTTTCCCTTTTTTAAAAGGAACCTACCCAAAAATACTAAAATAGTCTGTCTTTTTTAATCACTGTACCGATGAAGATGACATTTTGCAAGGAAATGGTTTGAGACTCAGTCAAAAAGATCGCGAAAGATCACTGACTCACTCACTCATCACGAAATCTCAGAAACTACAAGTGCTAGGAGTCTCAAATTTTGCATGGGGGTTCCTTTTAGAACGCAGGTGCTCACCAAGACGAGATTTTGCTAAATTCAACCCCTAAGGGGGTAAAACGGGGTCCACGGCTCCACGCACATGGATTCGCGGGCAACCGCTAATAGTTTTCTATACAAATCACTTATTCAATTACTTTAATCTCTCAATCTTTGTATCCATTGTGACTTTCTCAGGTAATAGTAGAACTTTGAGCTTACAAAAGCTCGTCTCACCTCATCCATCCTTTCAACGTTGCCAAGTTTGGGAAAGGATAGTTTAGTGATGTAACGATGTATCGATCCATCTCATCATCCATCGATATGTAGTATCTAAGCTTCAATATCGGTGAATAAACCACGGATACCTTGGCGCACTTAAGGGACTCCTATTTAGGTGTAAATAAGACGTCAATATAATTATAGGTGACAATTTATTGCTTGACAAAGGTTGTCAATGCTTCACAATACTTGTCAAAGGTTGTCAATTGGTTAATTATGTCAAAATCCTAAAGAGTACATCTGGACACCGCGGTACAGCTTTTCGCATCTCAAAATACAGTGACATCTATTGGCTTTTAACTGTTAACTTAAACAAGTTCAATGGACTTTATAATGTTTAAAATATATAGTTACTTGGAAATTGGAAGGTTTATACCAAGGCTGCTCAACCTTTTGAAGAGTCGGGCCAAACGGTGGATTCAGTCGTTAACGACGGGTCACCTACATTTTTGACAGCTAACTTCAGAGAGATCTTAAAGTTTGTACTGTGCTCGGCGGGATTTTTTATTTGGTGCGATTTTTTTTCATACTGTACATGCGCGGGCCACTTAAAATTATTTTGGGGGCCACACTGTTGGCCCGCGGGCCTGGAGTTGAGCAGCCTTGGTTTATACAATCGGCATTTCAGTTTTCTTCGAAAAACGGGGCAGAATACGTAACGTAGCAAAGAACCAGGATCTGTGTGCTTACCATGAGTTTACGTTGGGTGTGCTCGCTAGCGACTGCGTAAAAAAATGACATTAATTGTATGACATATTGTGCAGCGCCCCTAGCAGCTACTTTCAAGAAACAAAATCTTCATAGATTTTTTTGACGTACTCGCTAGCGAGCACACCTAACGTAAACTCATGGTAGGTACACTGGTTATTTATTATAATCTTCAGCACGTGCCAAATAAAGTCAGGGCCTTGGATTTTTGCGAAATAAGTTCGTTCGTTTCAGCCAAATGACATCCACTGCTGGACAAAACCCCCGAAGCATTTCCTTAACGACCGGTCCTACGCTGTCCGCATCCAGGTTCTTCCCGCGAACTTCACATGATCGTCGGTCCACCTAGTAGGAGGCCTACCCACGCCCTATCTTTCGGCCCGTGGTCGCCACTCGAGAACTTTTCTGCCCCAAAAGTTATCGATATTATTATTATCAACGCGTCCCATCCCTAGCTGCGTTAAGCCTTTAAGTGAAGATCGTTTTCACATTATAATGGAATTTCAGTTCTAAGAAGTGTATTGCCATTATTCCTGTCTGGAAAGTTTATTCATTTATTTATATTAGTTTATTCATTTGAATAAAATGCAGCGTCTTTGCACTTTGTCTTTGGGGCTTAGTCTCTGATTTTATCAGACTTGCAAATAAGTTTTTGTGGTTTCGATTAGAGATGAAACGGATAGTTGTTTGGCCGGATACCGGATACCGGATATCCGGCGATCTGCTAGGCCGGATAGCCGGATATCCGGCGGCCGGATAGTTGTCCCATTGTCATGTTGCATGTCGTAACGAGTTTAGCGCTGCACAGGTGCTTCGAACGCGATCAGTAGGTCTAGTAGACTAGACAAGTCACACTTTTCGAAAATCGAATTCGTTCGAATAGAATGTCAGATTTTGCTACTCGTCTAAGGGGCAGATCAATTCGGGCGATTTCGGTTGCCATCGTGAGTATGTGATTGAATAGCGAAAATTCAATAAGTACACTTGCTGCGTANATTATTCTTAAATTATGGAGACGAGAATAACCCTAAGATTAATTTAAAAACAAGAAACAAAACGCCCAACCCTTAAAACATTTAATATCGAATTTAAACTTTACCCGTACTCTTTGCGCTACAACAACGAAATGCGTTTCTAGAGTCACAAAAGTTAAACAGAAGCATTTTTTTATGAATCTAGCCTCTTAAATTAACAAAAACAAATGTTCTGTTAACATGTCACACGATACTTAGGCATACAACACCTATTTGGCCTCATATCTGGTTGTTTAGGCTTGGGCCAAATTCCGTGCCGCTGAGTGTATTTGGGGAATGCACCATGTATCATGAGTAGTCTTATATTAAAAGGATGCCAACGATTTCAAAGTCACCCTGTATGTCATCAGACCATCAGTGAAAAAAAAGATCGCCTATTTTATTTGGCAATATTTCGACATTAAAAAACTAAAAACTCATTAAAACTCATTTATTTCTGTAAATAGGCTTAAAAAAGCACTTTTACACGTCCCAGTATTAACCCTTCCGCTGCTTAAGGACAATAAATGGGAATTAAAATATATTTACTATTTATGTATTCGTCATTAGAGTGAATAGCCCAGAAAAGAAATTAGTTTTTTGAAAGGCCTTAATATGGCTTTTTTGTAACTTTTTGGACTTTAGATAAAAACCGTCATTATTATAAGCCACTTTATTGATATTTGACTCAAAGATTAATGTGTTTCATTTTATTATAGGAATTTTCGTAGTTTTTTTAATATCCGGTATCCGGCCGGATAGTGAGCTACTATCCGGTATCCGGCCGGATAGTAAATTTAGGCCGGATATCCGGCCTGCCGGATAGTTGCCGGATATCCGTTTCATCTCTAGTTTCGATCAACATAATTTATTATTAAAACGTGAAATTCTGTGAGAGTAGATGGATGTTTTTGTTTATTTATTACTAAACAAATTATTTATTTATTTAAAACATTCCTATTCGATTCCATTTTTCATCGATTCATAGCAATCTTATCAACTCGTAAAGGGATGAACACCGTATCGCCTTTAGCAAGCTGTCATCGCCTTTTCCGAGCTGTCATCGCCTTTCGCAAGCTGTCATCGCCTTGCCCGAGCTGTCATCGCCTTTCGCAAGCTGTCATCGCCTTGCCCGAGCTGTCATCGCCTTTCGCAAGCTGTCATCGCCTTTTGCGCGCTGTCAACCGCGAGGCTAAGCGTTTACGTTACGGTACGGATAGTGTGCGTTGCAGTATGGAGTTTCATACAAAGAATACTGACCGCCTCGAGTTGATACGGTTACGATCCCTTTCCGGGTTGATAAAATATACCTACGCGCCCTTAAGCGACTTCATAGGTTTCAAAGTATCACATTATGTAGCTCCAACTACAAAAATTGTCTACAGCTTTAGTAAAATAACCCTTATTCCACTGTCATAAGCAATAAACTCAGGTGAGGAATGAGTTCATTACTTGACGTCACTGTTGAGAAATATTACCCATCTCTCTTCATTATTCTCAAGCTACCTGCAATACCGTAAATGGAAATAGTCGTGATGTATTTCCAAAGAGTTCTAAATAACTACTAGACAATACCGTTCCGAATGAAATTGAGTCGATTTTGTGGAGGGTAGTTGAATAGAAAACATGGTCGATCTGTTTTAATCTCTACTAATATTGAATTAATTCAATTATGCAACAAGAAAGTTTAAAATTAATATCTACTAAGTAATAGGTACAAAATGCGAAAGAACTCTATGTTTGTCTGTTACGCTTTCACGCCTAAACCACTAACCCGGTTTTGATGAGATTTGGTATAGAGACAGTTTTAATCTCGGAAAAGGACAAAGAATAGTTTTTACCCGTTTTTTTAAACAGAGATGCGCGCGACACGATTATTCTTTGACAGACAAAATTTCGGGCTAAGTCGCGGGAAAAGCTAGTGCTTTAATATTTAATGGACTTTAATACACAAATCGAGTGTTATTTTGTATACTAAAGTGTATAAGTTTAGCACAGCCTGTCTATTAGTTTCTTAGAAGTCTACAAATGGCGTTTTTGATATGACGTCACGCACGGATTCGCGAGAAATGTCATTTCCTTGACATGTTTCGGCAATAAGTGACGTTGTCATTCAAAAGGTGCCTTTATGTATCAGATATAGGGTTCAATTTACCTCAACAAAGGTTACAGGTGTCTTTATGTCCGTAATATGATAATATTCTTGAGAAGATGACGAATTTAATTTGTGAATTGACAAAGTTTTAACCGCCTCTATGGTCTAGTGGTAAGACCACCTGCTTCAGACGCAGAGGTCCCGGGTTCGATTCCCAGTGGGGGCAGATTTTTCTGTTCGGTTTAGTTGGTGGTAGGGCTTGTTCTAAGTCCGCCTGCCTGGTTAGTTACCACAATCTTACCTAAGTCTGTCGCCATAACAACAATGTTAACAGCATTGTTGTGTTCCGGCAGTTAGAGGTAAGATAGCCAGTTCCTCCGTGGTTGAGGATTCCGGGTGAAGCTCGCTTCCACCTTCAGCCTGATCGTCACTTACCATCAGGTGAGATACAGGCCAAGAGCTTTCTCGTTGAGGATAGAAAAAAAAGTATAAAATGACGAAATTTAGCGACAATAGCCGAACAGTGAAGGTGTTGGACTGGCCGACTCGAGATCCGAGGAACGCTGGTTCGAATCCGCCGATGGACTATTTGTGGTGAACTCATTCGTAACACCAGCATACATTTTTTTTATTCAAAACAAGGGAGTTATTTGACCACAATCGCACCTGGTGTTAAGTGAGATGCAGTCTAGGATGGTACACATCTGCCCTGTAAGTCCCTATTCACTCTCGCCTTGAAAAGGCCCGGATTATAGTGTTCGGGAAAGATAGCAGCAGGCAGCCAATTCCAGTCCCTAGCTGTTCGTATTATAAGAGTCATCGAAACACTTAGTGCGAGCTGGTGGAATTTAGCTTAGTATAAGGTTAAAAGGGTCAGATTTCCGCACCAATGCTAAGCGGAGAAGTGGTGTGGAAAGGACGAAATCTCGGTTCATCATCATCAGCCATAGGACGTCCACTGCTGAACATTGGCCTCCCCCAATGCTTTCTATGTTGACCGGTTGGTAGCGGCTGGACGCATCCAGCGCCTTCTTGCTACATTTATCATGTCGTCGGTCCACCTTGTAGGTGGACGTCCCACGCTGCGTTTTCCAGTACGCGGCCTCCACTCCAGAACCTTGCTGCCCCATCGGCCGTCAGTTCTGCGTACTATATATGTGTAAATCTCGGTTATTCAAACACATCTCTCCTCTCCGCTTTAGATCCCGTTCCCACGGCAATCCAATGGGGATCCAGTAATGCAGGATCTACCCACAAGGTGTGTCTTTAAAATTCGAATTCCTCATTCGAACGGATCGTTTTTTTGCTGGACTCTGCCAAAGAGATGTTCATGTGGACTTTACTTAAACACTAAACAGGATTCTGCAAAAACAGTTCCTGCAAAAAATGGGACGTCTCCGTAAGAAAAGGCCCGTAGTAAACCGGACCTTACAATAGGGTACCATGATGTGGCTAGTCATGCAATAATCTTCACACCTTCCTCAAAAGGACAAAGTAGATTGGGAAAGGTCTTACCCCTGCAGTGGGATACAATAGCGTATTAAATCCCACGTCAATATCAAGTTACTTTCGTTCTAAAACGCTGTTGAGAATGAGTAGCTGATTTCTTTGTAACCCATGCTAAGGCGCATTCTTGTAAGGTCCCTCGCCCACATAAACGCGCTTCTGTCGCGGTGCAAACGCAATACTGTCGCGCTTCTGTCACGATGCAAACGCGATTCAGTAACCCTCCCTCCGTTCTCTCCCCGATGTCGTCCGACATGGTCACGCGTTTGCATCGATACAGTTGCGCTACTGTGGCGCTGTCAGTGGCGCGTTGGCATCGCTTTAAAAGCTACAAAATTTGTAGTGCGTTGCAAATGCGACTAACGTGCGATGCGAGCGATGCTGTCGCTCGTTTAAATAAATAAATAACCCTACAGGATGCTACGTAATTAATGTAATTGACTGTGTAATAATTAAACTGGAGGTTACTCACATAGTGACACATTTTTGTAGCAATTAATAAGTACGATTACTCTAATGCAAGCCGCAACCAACCGTGAGATGTGGAAGTCATTAGGGGAAGCCTATATTCAGCAGTGGACGTCCCGTGGCTGAAATGATGATGATGATGATGATGATGACTCTAAAGATCGTCGCATACTTATCAACCCGGAAAGGGATCGTAACTGTATCAACTCGAGGCATGAACATAGGCCTCCTTCAATGATTAATTAGAGACTGGCCGTATAGCAGCGGCCTGCATCCAGCGCCTTCCTGCTACATTTATGGGGTCGTCTGTCCACCTTGTGACATTGAGAGATGTTTTTATTAAACTAAGTACTTAAAGCTACCGTTTCACAGTCACAATGTGGTTTGTATTTACAATTTAAATTAAACAAGCCGGTTATTTTGAAGGCAATATTTTATTCACGAGCCGTCGGGGTTAACAGCGATGAAAATTCCGTGGGTGGGGATGAAAGCTATTAAATATATTAATGTTTTGACTGGGGAAGGCTTACAGCGCTTTTTATATAGTTACCTGAATATTTTATTGTTTGTTTTTGTAATATTTGACTAAATTTCATACGTTAACGAGTCATAAAACTTTGGGTAATTACACGCTTTGGCACATTGATCAATTTGGCACATGTGAAGGTAAAAAAATAATAAAAGAAATGCTAACCCAGAAGAGAAGGCTCTATACAATAAAATAAGTTAATTGCGTTTGCGAAAGTGTCTTGTGGCTGTCAAATTCGACACCGTTTTACCCCCGTGTCTTAGGGGTACCTACGTGTTTTAGGGGTAGAGTTTCTTAAAATTCTTAGAGGATGTGTACACCATATAAGGAACTTACATGCCAAAGTTTGTAGGTAATTATACTTTCTGAGATTTCGTGATTAATCAGTGGTATTTCGCTTTTATAACCAGTTATAGACATTGTTATGAGTAAAACCACAGTACACGAATAAAAATTTTTTAGAAAATATGCATTTAAATTCAAACGTCCCCGACAACTTATCCCCTACAATAAAACCACACAATCTCACCCACCTACATCTAATACAATATCCCATTGACATCGGCCTGTTAACGGACGCAATCAATAGTGTTGTGCCGCAGCCAATATCGATGTTCGCTGACCAGTGACCCGCGATTCACGGGTGACAAGCGTTGTTTGTAAAGGAGCTTGGGATGGTAGACTCGTTCTTGCTGAATTTCCTTGGAAACCTCGGAAAATTAATTTATTCTGCATCCACTGCTGAACATAGGCCTCTCCCAATGATAACCACATCGGATTAGCAAGCAAAAGTGGCAACATGGCACATAGTACGCAGAAATGACGGCCGATGGGGCAGCAAGGTTCTTCTGGAGTGGAGGCTATGTACCAGAAAACGCAGCGTGGGAGGACCACTTACAATGTGGACTGACAACTTCATAAAAAGTAGCAGGAATGCGCTGGTTTACAGAGATAATTTGCTGATGGCAAAAAAGAAATTATTATTGTTTATAACTCAGAATAACATATAGGCTATAATGTATGACGATCTGTGACAAACGAAGTTTCACGCGAGTGAAGCCGCGGGCAAAAGCTAGTATTTCGATATTTTTTTATTTTACAACAGGTTGTGAAATTGTATTACGATAGAGGACTCTCTGATGTTATCTTTATTATAGGTTATCCACTTAACCGGCTAAACCCGGTTATAACTGGATCTACTCGGGCGTTAGTGACGGGAAATATTGAGTTTATATCGACTAACTTTATGCAAAGTGCCGCAAGCCACAAACTGCCGTTATTCATATTTTTTAATCATCGATAAAATACGATGTACACTACTAATTCTTTGACTTTATTTCCACATTTTTAAATAAATGTTGAGTTCTAGAGAGTGTTATGTCTTTAGTAAATACTAGCTTTTGCCCGCGGCTTCACCCACGTGAAATTTAGTGTTACAGATCGGCATAAATTATAGCCTATGTTAATCTGGGTTACAAACAATAATACTGTAAAGTTTCAACAAAATCCGTTCCGTAGTTTTTGCGTGAAAGAGTAACAAACATCCAGACATCCATACAAACCTTCGCATTTATAATATTAGTAAGAAGTAAGACTAGTAAGATGATATTCTCAATATTTAGCATCAGGTAATTTAGTCTTCACTGCAGGAGCACGACTATCTTTTTCATCATCATCATCAGCCATAGGACGTCCACTGCAGAACATAGGCCTCCCCCAATGATTTCCATGTTGACTGCGTCCAGCGCCGACCTGCTGCCTTTATGATGTCGTCGGTCCACCTTGTGGGTGGACGTCCCACTCTAATTTACCAGAGGCAAATGGAGGATTTGTCCTACACTCCCCACGCTGGCCAGACGGGTTGGGGAGGCCTGATGTTCGCATATTTGTCCCTTAGTCGCCTACGACATCCACGGGAAGAGTGGGAGTGGTTCTTTTTGACTCTGCCAGTACACGACTCGCTTTTTGACCGACTTAAAAAAGGAGGATGATCTCAATTCGGTTGGTTTTTTACAGTCAAGTTATTACATCATGATACTTCATAATATTACGTAATAATGCTTTATGTTTCAAATAAGCATTTCCTCGAAATAATAAGCTTATCAAATCGCATGATTCCAGTTGGAATGTCAGCCATTTAATTTATATTATATTTCCAGTTCACCTCTCTTGGAAATAACAATATATCAACCCTTACATAAGTGAAAATATAGGTAGCAGGTACAATATACACTGACGCCAGTATTCACAAACGATGCTTTCTTAAGTGAAGCATCAAATTGAACGCACAGCGTTGAATAGAGCTCTGTAATTGGTTCGTGTGTGACCCTATGCGTCCACGCGCACTGTGAGATCATACTCATAGTAAAGTTTGTGAATAGGGTGTTAGATGCGATGACTGCTTTGAAACTTTTTGTTCATAGGAAGTTACATAATGGTAGATAGTATACACATTATAACCTTTGTTTGTCACCTTTCATCCGCTTTGCAATGGACGGCAGTCGAACCTTAACTTCGAACTCCTCCTATGTTCTTCTGATTAATTTCTTGGAATGAAAGATTAACTTAGGGCCGGGACAAACTTCGCCTCCACTGGTTGGGTTATTGGCAGTCAAGCTGTAGATCCTGGCTACACAGGAGTTGCAGCGGTGGGAACGAGAGGTTGGAATAGTCCTGCTAAAAGCTCCGGATCAGCAAAATCCAATTTCCAAATAGAAATTAGAGACCGAGAAAGATGTGAAAATAAAATATTTCAAGCTGAATGACCAATTTAGTTAATAGCATTAGCTCGAATCTAATTCTTTTCTAAAAGAAACTAAGGCAGCGTTCTCGAATCGACAAATCGAATTATTGGAAGATGTTTAAAACTTAACGACTCTTCAGAATTCACTTCTCCGTAAAAGTACGCCGTTGGAATCTGTAATCAAATAGTGTTGTGCACGGTTTGCTGAGTCGATATCGTTTTTTTAAGTCGATGAATGAAGAACTTTATTCAAGACTTTTTATTACAGTAGGTACCCAAGACAAAAAGACCAGGCGTAGGACTTTAGTTGGTCATTCAAGTTTCTTTTTACACAGTATCTGCTTGATATTTGATCGCAAACATACCTGATGTTAAATGAGATGCAGTCTAAGACGATACATACCTGTGAGTGCCTATTCACTCTCGTTTCACCATTTAAACTCAATTTTGAATTTTTCTGTGACAAGCCGAAAATCACTCAGTAAAAGTGGCCTCTGACCGCAACTGTTCCGTCCTATTTATTGCACAAATCGGTTTAGTTGTTCCATAAATATCGATAAATTCAGTTTTATCGATAGGTTCACAACACTAGTAGCTATCGGCAACTCATTACCTCACCACCAGAGGGCGCGTTGAATATTTATGTTGCCACCTTTTTGCGACCACTCACTAGTTTAGTGGTTTGGAAGGGAAGGGAACTAGTCAAGCGTGAATTGGGATTGGGTTCAGCTTTCGCCCGCTAAATCACATTTTCGCTTCTATCTTGTGGGCTGGACGAAGGTCACAAGTCACAACGTTAGTGTATAGTTTAGGAGCCTCTATAACGCGATAGACATGACTCAAATAGAGCACTAATATCTGTGATGCATGAACGTCTTAACAAGGAGATTCGTAAACGAACTAAAGTCGCTGACATAGCCCGATGGATTAGCAAGCTGAAGTGGCAATGGGCAGGGCATATAGTATGCAAAACTGACGGCCGGGCAGCAAGGTTCTGGGAGTGGAGGCCCCGTACCGGGAAGCTTAGCGTAGGACGTCCACCCACAAGGTGGACCGACGACCTCATAAAGGTAGCAGGAAGGCGCTGCATGCAGGCCGCTACCAACCGGCCATTGTGGAAATCATTGGGGGAGGCCTATGTTCAGCAGTGGACGTCCTGTGACTGAAATTATGATGATGATAAACGTCTTAAGGTAAGTACAGACGTAATGTAACTTAACGTTCTTACAAATGGTACAATACAGGTAAAAGCTCAGTTTCCAAAGCATTTTCATGTAATAAACATTCCTGCTAATGCGTTCGGCATACTTAATGCTCACAACGAGTGAGCGTTTACTCTTTGTTGAAATGTGCATCGCTCGCGCTTGTGCAAAGGCTTGACGAAAAATGTTAGTTACTCAAGAGCGGAGAACGAGCCGAGCCAAAATTCGTGTAGTGTGGACTGACTTACAACCCTAAAGTTAACTGAGCACCTGACAGCCTTGACGTCACATTACACGGGGCGAACACGGTGCAAGTGTTCTGCGAGGGAGAGTCGCATTCCAGCCAAGTGCGCAATTAATTTGATCGGGAATCGGCTGAGTGCGAGTTTACATCAATCGCGAGTTTAAAAAATGTGTGAAAATTTTAGTTTTTGAACGTTTCCCGCTAGGGGCGCTGTACACTCCGTCATACATTTAATGTCATTTTTTGACGCGCGCGTTTGATGTAAAGTCACACTAGACCCTTCATATGGTATTGGCCGATTCCTCCTACAAATTGGAATCCGACCAAAGTATCGCCCGACTAAAAGTTGTAGTCGGGGAGTCTAAGGTTTCGTTGAACTATTGTGAAGTGTAAACAATTAACTCTAACCGTTTGTCTTGGCTTTCCAGTTAATTAAAGTTGACTAAGTTCAACAAGTGACCATCAATCAATGTTAATCTTAAAATACAACAATGGTTAGTTTAAACTTTGGTAACTAAATAATATCAAAGCGGAAGCGATTCTGTGTTTGTTTGAGGTACCTACCTAGGTTATTTTGATTAATTTTGGTAAAGACATACAGGCAAATCTATGTACATAAAAATATTATAATAAAAGCGAAAGTTCACACTGACTCATTCATCACGAAATCTCAGAAACTAGAAGTGATAGGAGTCTAAAATTTTGCATGGGGGTTCCTTTAAGAACGACTTAAATTCTACTACATGCTTACAGACGGGAATTTAAAAATTCAGCCCCTAAGGAGATAAAACAAGATCCACGTGTACATAGGAACTACGAAGTCGCGGGCGGCCTTATAAATATAATTTTTAATCGTGCTACGGAACCCTGAAAAAGGGTTGGAGGACACAAATAAATCCAAATAGCACCGAAAACATCTCATTTCTTTACAACTGTACGATAGCATTCCACCATTATTTTCGCATAAATTCCTCGACGAAATACAGCACGAGTAAGTCTAGGGACGTCTGTCTACTTGGGACAGTAGAAAGGGACAAATATTAACGCAAGTATTAGCACAGAATAATAATAAGTACTACGTACAGAAGTTTTACTTCGCGAAGGTATTTAAAAAAATGTATGCTCAATGTCAATAACAATCTGGTGTAATTTAGCCTGTCTCAAGAGTCAAGCACCATTTTGTTGACAAACGTCAGTGATCGGCACCGCGCCGAAGCTATAGGGCTGACTTCGGTAAAATGTTGTGACGTGAGGTGCCAAACTACGGAAAATGGCAGAGGAAATACATGATTTAGCATGATTATCATGAATAATATTAACTACTTATTTAGCTCTCAGTGTCTTGAGGCAACTTAAAAAAGTACATTCTGTGTTTTTATTATTATTTAGGTAGTTAAATACTGCACAGTATTTAGTACACCATTTTCTTTATTTTCTTCCATCATACACAAGAATACGCGTGCGTGACTCAAAGTTCGCTCGTATGTGAGGCCTTGTCGAATAGTATCCTGTAGGTGGGCCATCGTGCGTGTTTTGTTTTCGATGTAAACTCGCGGAGATGAACAGGCCTGGTATTAGGGACAAGTTGTGAAAATCCAGTAGATTTTCTTCTAAAAAATATCAATTGGCTAGAGTAAGTTAAGAGACGTCTGTTCGGTATATTTGGGACAATGAGAAGGGACAAGGATTAACACAAGTACGGGACAGGTTGTCAAAAAATACAGAGTGTAAAACCAGTAGAATTTCTTCTCAAAAACGTTGACTGGCACGAGTAAGGCTAGGGACGTCTGTACAGTATATTAATTGGGATAGTAGAAAGGGACAAAGATTAAACCAGTAAGGGGCAAGTTAATAAGTTGTGAAAATTCAGTAAATTTACTTATCAAAATTCTGTTAACAGTAAGAAGGGACAAGGATTATAACAAGTAAGGGACAGGTTGATAAAAATTACAGAGTAGAAAACCAGTAGATTTCCCACTGAAAAATAGTTATAGGTACGAGTAAGCCTGTACGATTTATTTGGAACAGTAGAAAGAGACAAGGATTATAATAATAAATTCCGTGCTCGAAAGACCATTGGGACGAGACTATTTCTGTCATACATATATTAAGTTAAAATTTTAGAAGGAAGATAGGTAGGTATGATTAAGATCTTTCTTATAGTGATTATTGAAGTTAATGTTGAAAAATATTACCAGATTCACCAGTAAATGCAAAGTAATTATTTCATAAAAGTACCTAATTAAAAGAGAATACCCAAAAATTGTGTGAATTGGGTTCATTATAATATTTTCGTAAACTTTCAGAACTTGATCCTCACAAATATCGTATTCCCCTTCAGGCGTTTTCTCGCAATGTTCCCTCTTCCTCTTATAGGTACAGTCGACTTCAGAACAAAGATTTTTGTAGCAAAATAGCTTTTATCACAATATCATAAGGTGCACAATGTGTAACTTGATCTGTACAACGTATAAACCCCCTTGTTCGTCCCATCAACGGTACTCAAGCATTTTTCCCTCCGAATTTTAAACTTCAAGGACCTTGTTATGGGACTGCGTTGTTTACTTGTTACGTCACAATACTGTTGCTTTTAAATGACGAAGCACACTTATCAGAGAAGCTATCGTAAGCAAAATTCTTGTTCCATTTTGGAAATAATTAAAACCAAAGTTCGCTGCAGCCGCTGCATTACTTCTGTCGTTTAACCAAACTTAAAATATGCATATCGCTTACATGTCAATAAGTAGGTACACAGTGTGACAGAAGGTGCATGGTATGCAATATAGGGGCATAGTGTGAGTTTACATCAAACGTGTGTGCGTGCGTGGGCAGGCCTCCTACTAGGTGGACCGACGATCTGGTAAAGGTCGCGGGAAGAGCCTGGATGCGGGCAGCGCAGGACCGTTCATTGTGGAAAACCTTGGGGGAGGCCTTTGTCCAGCAGTGGACGTCATTTGGCTGAAACAACAACAACAACAACAACAACATCAAACGTCGTCACTAGTGAGCCCGTTTAAAAAATCTATGAAGATTTTAGTTCTTGAAAGTATCCGCTAGGGTTGCTGTACAATCCGCCATACATTTAATGTCATTTTTTACGCAGTCGTTCAAGACGTTTGATGTAAACACACACTAAGCCCACTGTTCAGTTGAACAGAGCAAGTGTTTAGATCGCGAATTCTAGTACATACTTTTAGATCGATGGATACATACTTTTATATTATAATCTATCTAGTAAGATTAAACTGCTTAAAAATTGTGAACATTTTACAATCTGTCGGCTGCACCCTTATATTTTCAACCTCTTCAAGTATACTTGAGCCAAAGGGTAGCCTGTGCCCTTTTGACGATACTTACAAGCTATTTTTATTCCAAAATTCTTTAAAATTTATTAAGCATCGACAGAGACACTACTTTGTTTCTTTATACAATTCCCAATCTCGGTATAAAAAGAATGAATGAAAGAAATATTTAATGCAAGGACTCCAAAAACAAGTGCACTAAAAAGTTTGAAAAATAATTACCATAACATGTATTTATTAGGACGAGGAATCTCAGGAAGTACTGGTCCGATTTGAAAATTTTTTGTTTGTTTTGTATAGCCCATTTATTTAGGAAAGTTTTAGGCTATACAACATCACCCTACAGCTAATAGGGGCGGAGCAGTAGAGAAGAATGTTAAAGAACGGGAAATAATATTGAAATTTATTTTCACGCGTACAGTAACAGTTCAGTGTACAGTGCATCGACCCCTTTGCTTTGGACCACTATCTACGACACACCCTGTATAGAACTTTTAATCGTAAAAGCTGTGGCAAGTTTTTTAAAGGTTTAAAGAATCCCATAAAAATGTTTATGTACGCGTGAATATTCAAACAATGTCAATTGTATTATTTTATTCATAGCTTTTTTATGTAACCTCATAAAAATAGGGACGTCCCGATAAATTCGTAATTCCCAACACTAGCTTGACCTACCTTATTTATTTAGTGTTTGAAAATAGGCGGTTTAAGAGGCTGTTTTCCCACATTAAACTGGGAAAAGGAATTGGTAACTTTACCCCGAAGGAATTTATTTATTGTGGCCTTGAAGCTGGTAACTAGCGGCCGCCCGCGACTTCGTACGCGTGGATCCCGTTTTACCCCCTTAGGGGTGGAGTTTCGTAAATTATTTTCTTAGCGGATGCCTACGTCATAACATCTACCTGCATGCCAAATTTCAGCCTGATGCGTCCAGTGGTTTGGGCTGTACGTTGATAGATCACTATGTCAGTCAGTCAGTCAGTCACCTTGAGTTATATTATACTAGCTTTCCGCCCGCGGCTTCGCCCGCGTGGAATTTTGTCTGTCACAGAAAAACTTTATCGCGCGCGTCCCTGTTTCAAAAACCGGGATAAAAACTATCCTATGTTCTTTCCCGGGACTCAAACTATCTCTATGCCAAATTTCATCAAAATCGGTTGCGAGGTTTAAGCGGGAAAGCGTAACAGACAGACAGACAGACAGACAGACAGACAGTTACTTTCGCATTTATAATATTATATATATATATATAAATATATAATAATATATAATATATAATATATATAATATATAATATATATAATATATAAATATATAATATATAATATATATATATATAATATAGTTGGGATTTAGATATACATTTCTTTTAATTTTCATACAAAATAAATTTTATAAAATCCGATTTGTATGAAAATTAAAATAATTAAAATGAAGATATCAATTTTCTGACTTCACCATACCATTTATATGCCCATGTTAACATGGGCTAGAGTCAGCTCATATACCCATTTACCTAACACCCTGTATAGGGTGTGTGATATAATCCGATTTCGTTAATATACAATGTTTCCCAAAAACAATGGATAACCTTGTATTCACGAAGGCGAGTGAGCTTTACACGTGTGGTGGCTTGCTACTGTTCGTTTTTCAAAAGTTTTGATAGACATTATACACTATCGTTATGTGCATAATGTATAGATGACCCACACTGAACTGTCCCACCAAACTCAATGACAGGGGGGCGCTACCATCGTTCAACTAAATGGTTTCCAACATGGCAAAAATCGGAACCAGCGATCCGGTATTGACGGTGGCGCCCCACTGTCAATGTCATGGATAGGACACTTCAGTATTTTGGAACTATACACGTACACAAGTAAAGCTCACTCGCCTTCGTGAGTTGCAAGAACTATAATTAGGTAATTCAGAATCTAAATTAAATAACTCAAAGGTGACTGACTGACATAGTGATCTATCAACGCATAGACCAAACCACTGGACGGTTCGGGCTGAAATTTGGCATGAAGGTAGATGTTATGACGTAGGTTAAGAAAGGATTTTACGACACTCCACCCCTAAGTGGGTAAAACGGGATCCACGCGTACGAAGTCGCGGGCGGCCGCTAGTTTGTAAATAATTTAAACTTGTTTTTTTATTAACTTTTCCAGGCCATTTTTATTAAATGACAGCAATAAACTATGATTAAGTATAATTTAAATTCCACCAAAGGCAGTTACCGCCATTTTAATCTAAAGTTCAGACATACATCACGCCTTGCTAAATAAAAAATGGTCAAGGGCGAGTCGGATTAGCACTCTGAGGGTTCCGTATCATCGTAATAATAATCCGTTTCCGTAATTACAGTTAGTAATTACAGTAATTAGAGTTCCCCGGTTCTTGTAAGAGTAGGCGCACACCGTTGATTTTTCGTCGGCCGATAGTTTAGTCGGGCAGTTGATCAGTATGGGCATGTATGGAAGTGCGCACACTACGGCGATTCGATTTGGCCGATTCTTCATACAAATTAAAATCGGGCACAACTATCGGCCAACTAAAAATCAACGGTGTGCGCCTACTCTAAGGGGGACTTTCTGTTTATACACCGACATAGATACGGGCAAAGCCGCGGGCAAAAGTTAGTATTAAGTATAACTTTGAAAAATGTAGATCGATGGATGTTTGTTACACTTTCACGCAAAAATACTGAACGCATTTTGATGAAACTTTACAGTATCATTGTTTATAGGTACCTAGGTACATCAGAATAATTTATAACGATTTGTAACAAATTAAATTTCATGCAAGCAAGTATTAACATCGAAAGATATCTAACAGACAGACGAATAGATTGGCTTCCTAGTAACAAAATCCTTGAAACCCATAAGGAACCCCACAGTTTTAAACTCAATGAAAGGCAAGCAATAACTTTTTATAAGTGGAACACGATGCTAAACTTAGGGGTCCATAATTTGATTTACGGGACCCCAGCGAGATGGTAAGATCACAGAGTTTTATTGGGCACTTCATTTCATTTATTAAGGTTTATAGGTTTTTAGATCGGAATTGTTTTGGAGGTTAGGCTTAAGAAAGCAATGAAGAAATAAATAAATCGCCTGATTCAATATAGATGGAACAAAGCAGGTGTAAATTGCTTTTAGAGATGTAAGTAGAAATCATTCGCAAAAAAATACGATTACTAATATACAATTTTTTGGATAAAATAAAATAATTTAAGATTTCATGGTTTTCCTTCCATTTGATTCGGAAAGCTGAGTTTGTTAGAGAGATTTCATACTCTTCTATTTTTTTATAGATTTCATAAATTAATCCTAACGAATGATGCAATAAAAAGACAGGGTGTGATTTTTAACAGATTTTAGTTAAATCTATGAATGCAGTTCTCTTTCTTTTCAAAAATAAAGGAGTGTTTTCTTTAAGTAAAATTTTCTATCTACGGTATTAAGAGTACTTTCCCTTCAGGTGGTATTACAAGATTCCACCTTGTATATTGTAAAGCCAAAAGTAGGTATACCTAGTTGTTGCAATTCACGAAGGCGAGTGAGCTTTACATGTGTGGTGACTCGTCGTTACTGTTCGTTTTCTGCATGTACACGTACACACACAATGTATTAGTAACGCGCACTCGCCTTCGTGAGTTACAAGAACTTTATACCAGTTTATTTTTTCCTAGTTCTTTGACAACAGTAAGAAAGGACACAAATGGCGTCACCACCATTAATCTTGGTTGTTAATTATTCTGAAGCACTAAATTACTTGACAACTATAAATCAACGTCGGCTAAAAACTGCTGGTAACTTTGCACTACTGCTACATAATATAATAGGCCTTCTAAAGTACAATGTCATTATTTATTAGTTCGAACCATTTGCACAATATCTACGAGTAGGTACTAGAGCGGCCGCCCGCGACTTCGTACGCGTGGACCCCGTTTTACCCCATTAGGGGTTGAATTTAGCAAAATCCCGTCTTAGTGAGAACCTACGTTCAAAAAGAAACCCCCATGCAAAATTTGAGACTCCTAGCACTTGTAGTTCTGAGATTTCGTGATGAGTAAGTGAGCCAGTCAGGCAATCAGTGACTTTTTGTTCGAAAAACGTAAGGGCTAACAGCAGACTTAATGCGTTCGGACGCGGTATTGGAAGTATTGCAACCGCGCGTTTAAGCGACTGCTGTCGCTGCGTCGAGTTTCCAAATAGCGACTCAATCAGCTTCTAAAAAGCAGCTAAATCTCCGATCGATCGACCGAAAAGTAGCATGTATTGTAGCTCTAAGCTGCAGCAGTATGTATGAAAGCTCACTCTTCCCGTGGATATCGTAAAGGCGACTAAGAGACAATAATATGCGAACATCAGGCCTTCCCAACCCGTCTGGTCAGTATGGAGAGTGAAGGCCAAATCCTCCTTTTGCCTCTGATAAAATAGAGAGGGTTGTGCTCTTGCAGTGGAGACTAATAACTCGTAGACCTAAGTGTTATTTCGATTAATCAAAATAAATGAAAGACCGTAAGAGCCACAATATCGTAGACAATGTCACCGTAATATTAGCATCAATAGGAAAGTTCCTAACGAACAACAATTCATTTCAAATAATGATTAATTGAGTGCTTAATTAGCCCAATTGTAAATAGATTAAGTCGTTAAGCTCGTAACCCTTGAGCTTAATCGAATGTGGGCAAACTGTAATCGAGAATCGAATAAACACTGCAATCAAAGTCATCGGGCAATAGATTTTATTTAGAACTAGCTTTTGCCCGCGGCTTCACCCGCGTGATAGTGCCACAGATTCGCATAAATTAGAAAGAAAGAAAGAAACATTTATTGCCATGGACATCACAAAAGACAAAAGAGGTAAAATGAAATCCCACCAAAACATTCTGTAAAAAACTAGCCAAGTCTCGATGGAGCTGCTTGTTTATCTCTAAAAAGTAATGAAATCTAGACAAAGTCGTGCCAAGTCTATGGTTCCTTACTGCGATTTCTTTATTATTATAGTTAATGTTGTGTGACTTGGCCGTTGAAGGGTGACAAAACCAGGTGCTCCATGACACCATTGCACCAATCTGTCACCAGAACCGCTACCCATTGACGATGGAAAATTGCCACTTGGAAAACGTTGATTCAAAGACAGAGGTGACATAAAACATACAATGAATGAGCAAGTAAACTAAGCAGTGCCACCCTGTCGCACAGCGATGCCCATCGCAATGGGACCCCACTCAGCATAAATGCCGTGGCCCCCGGTGAGGGAAGCCACGACGCTGGTTTTCAGTGTGCCCCATGCCGAGTGAGAGTCACGGACACTAACCTATACTGCATAAAATATACATACATAAATAATAATAATAGTGCGCGTATAAATTTTAAGTGTAAATACAGACGTAGTAGAAAATAATAATATACGATATAGACGAAGTAGAAAAGATGTGATAAGATATTTATAAATAAAAAGATAATATTTAAAAAACAAAACTGTGTGTGTGTACATAATAATAATAATAAATTGTAATGTATTAAAGTGCGTTTGTGTATACTGTGATTGTGTGTGTCTCGACGTCTGCAAAACAGTCTCGATCGATCGAATCATCGAAAATTATAGCCTATATGTTAATCTGGGTTACAAATAATAATACTGTAAAGTTTCAACTAAATCCGTTCAGCAGTCTTTGCGTGAAAGAGTAACAAACATCCACACAAACTTTCGCCTTTATAATATTAGTAGGACTGTGGCGACTATCGACTCGCTACTACAAACTGCTGGTACATCGCTCAACAGATGGCGCTGATACTAGCTTACTGCCTACAAACCTGCATCGCGGTAGTGAAGATTTCCACCTCAGTAAACTATGTAAAAAACCAAGATGATTTGTAATAATACTTGGTCTCCAAGAATGACACCCGTTTAGAAGGAAGCATTTCTACCTTAGCTTCTTTTGGTGGGCTATCTACCTATCTCAAAACAAAATATTGCACAGCTCTAAATGAAAAATTAAAACTGCCATGCAGTCTTGTAGTGTGAGAAAGATATATTGTCACGGTGACAAAAAGTTGACCGTACGCACATAGCCTTTAGGCTCATGCAGTTGACGAAAACACATCTCCCCTCGTTTCCTCCCCTCACCCCTTTGGTGGAAAACAGGCCTAAAGCTGTATTTTCCAATTTTGTCGTTACCAGCAAGAGCGCGTCCAATTTGATGCATGAACACATTTCAACATTTTCAACTGAAACATATGCAAAAATAAATAGAATTGCAATTTTGGATTTTTCAGTCGGTGAGCTCAGCAATTTTTATTTTAGCTTTTGCCCGCAGCTTCTCTTGGGTTAAGTTTTGAATCCTTTTCAACCCCTAAGGGGGTGAATTTTTGAAAATCCATCCATAGAGAGTTTGTGACTAGTCCTAAATTAGAGACATGCTTGTTTTTTGAAACATGGTTAAACTTAGAATAGAATAGAATAGAATAGAATATTGTTTATTTGGCACAATACACAATATAGGCAGAATACAAAATAAAACATACAATATAGAACTAAAAACCCAAATTAAAATAAAGAGTGCCCTGTGCCAAAAAGGTCCCTGGCTCAGCTTGTTAACTTGTTACTTATTATAAATTATTGGGATCAAACCGCGACATAGTAGTACAGTTCATAAAGCACTAGACCTCCTTTCTTCTGATCAATTTCGTTGCAGATTCACAGACTTCACGTTTAACTTTCCCCCGGGACAAACTTGGCCTTCACTGATTGGTATAGCGGTGAAGCTGTAGATCCTGGCTACACAGGAGTTGCAGCGGTGGGAACGAGAGGTTGGAACGAGAGGTGGGAACGAGAGGTGAGAACGAGCGGTGGGAATAGTTGTATAACTACAATTAAAAATGTTTCCAGTCGTGGTCAAACCACGACCTTTCTCGACCCTCAAACATAATTTCAGTTTGACCTTTGACTGCCATAACAAATATTTACTGTAAGCCAGTTTATACCCTATCGTTTTAGCAATAGGAATTTAGTGACCGCAAAATTTTCTCAAGGAGAGACTTCAGGATTTTGTACGAATACAATGAATTACGTAAACTTTTTGAAGGCTTTGTAATTGATATTGATACTAGCCTTTGTCTACGGCTTTGTGCAGGGACATACTTAATATACCTATGCGAAATTGTTGTGTTTGTTTGGTTGTCTGTTACTTGCAAACATATCTTGAGTCAAGCAGCAAAAATAAGAAGATAAATACACTCGACATCAAATAAATCGCACCTCCCGCGACAAGCATTTTCAAACGTATAACCCCACTTCCCACCAATATTGGCACCATTTAAAAGCCTACTTCTAACCTTCATTTCATTAAAGGAAAGGTTTTTTTTTATTTACCCCAAAAATGTGTCTTTAGAAGGATCCAGAGTCACTTCTTCAAAAAATAGGTAGTTACGCTAGAGCTAACTTTTATGGCTATAAAACTGTTAAGATGGGATTAATCGCTATCCATAATTATGTTAAAGAGGATACGTGAGATCATTATTTGGTTTTATAACCATAAAAATTGGTCTAATTGATCCCATAGGTGGGCCCAAAGTGAGGCATTTTTTCAAGTCACATTTATGATATATGTTAATCATTTATTAAGAAATGAAATGTGTTTTTCTTAAAGGATATTTATTGGGCTTTGTGTCAGAAGAAAATCGTTAAAGTTCGCGTCGCGGAAGGTGCGGTTTATTTGATGTTGAGTATATAAAACTCTATATCAAAACAAAAATTCAGCACTAAGACCCGTTCCAGGCCACTTGTACACGTTCCAAATATAGCCTGACCTACCACCACCGGGACAACATATCATTATGTGCTGGTGCTGAGAAGTGACGGAAAAAACTCACGCCCGTATTCACAAACGATGCTTTTTTTATGCATAACAGTTATTTGACCACAGTCGCACCTGATGTTAAGTGGGATGCAGTCTAGGATGGTACATATCTTCCCTGTAAGTGCCTATTCACTCTCGCCTTGAAAATGCCCGAATTATAGTCCTCGGGAAAGACAGCAGCAGGCAACGAATTCCAGTCCCTAGCTGTTCGCATTATAAAAGAGTCATCGAAACGCTTAGTCTTGCTTAAGTAAAGCAGCATATCGAACGCACAGCGTTGAATTGAGCTCTGTGATTGGTTTGTATGTTACCCAGTGCGTCCACGCGCACTGTGAGACCTCATAGTAATGTTTGTGAATACGGGCGTCAGTCACCTTTGTCAGCATATCTCTCATCATACTATTAATTTCTACCACGCAGCAGTGAAGAAGAGCTTGACTCTTCCCATGGATGTCGTGAGAGACGACTAAAGGACATAGCACCTTTACGCGAACGAACATTATGCCTCCCCAACCCGTCTGGCCAGCGTGGAGAGTGTAGGCCAAATCCTCCATTCTAGTAAATCCTTATTTTACTAATAAGCCACATATTATACGGACGAGTATTTTAAAATCGAGTTAAAACCATAATTTACTATAGTCCATAAATCACCAGTTATCTCATTACAGATCGCATCTAAAATGTGCCGCGGTATTTACAAAAACAGCAAGGCATTAAATGGCCAATAATTCCCGAATTAGGCTATAAATGGAGCTATTAATCTCTGGTATCCCCTGTACTCCAATTTACGTCCCAATCTGGTAATAAGTATTGTGATACACAATGAGTTATAAAAAATTTATAGCTTTATGTTACCAAATTCGCCCGGATTCCATTCGCTTGTAAGTCAACTACAGACTTACATTTTGAGGACGAAAATTATTCAATAAGATCTCTTAAAAATTAAAAGTTTCACCGTTACCGCGGTTTGCGGTCAGATTCAGATTCAGAGAGCAATAGAAAGGGGTGGAGCATGTACTTTATTTAGTACATTTTGGAAGGAAGGCATTTTGCTGCTGCTTTAAAATCGGACAGGTAGTAGGTAGGTTGGACATAGCCCGACGGAATAGCAAGCTGAAGTAGCAATGGACAATGACGGCCGATGGGGCAGAAGCAAGGTTCTAGAGTGGAGGCCACGTGCAGGACAGCGCAGCGTAGGACGTCCATCCACAAGGTGGACCGATGACCTCATAAAGAAAGCAAGAAGGTGCTGGATGCAGGCCGCCCACCAGTCGGCTATTGTGGAAAAAATTGGGGGAGGCCTATGTTCAGCAGTGGACGTCCTATGGCTGAAATAATGATGATGGTGAATCCTTGTAACTGCCAAAGTCAATCTATACTAATATTATAAATGCGAAAGTAACTCTGTCTGGCTGTCTCGCTTTCACGCTTAAACAACTGAACCGATTTTGATGAAATTTGGAAAAGGATATAGGATTGTTTTTATCCCGGTTTTTGAAACAGGGACGCGCGCGATAAAGTTTTTCTGTGACAGACAAAATTCCACGCGGGTGAAGCCGCGGGCGGAAAGCTAGTATAGTTATAATTCACAGTCCACTCGTCATTTTATTTTCTACTTTCTACCACACAGTATGAATAAACGTCAAAATACTAAAGCTGTACCCGTCAAAGCATAAAAACATACATAAGCAGGTGCGTTGCATGATTTATTGGGGTCGTATCGCACGTCCCCTAAATTTATGGGGGTGGAGGAAAAAATTGGGCTTATTACGTGAGATACACATAGCTGTGAGGGTTAGGCAACAAATAGTTGGAAGTTAAGTTGGTTCCAAATTGCCAAACTTAAGTGGCAGTGAACGGGGCACATAGCTCATAGAACTGATGGTAATTGGAGCAGATAATAGACAGTCCCACTGGATGGACCGAGGATCTGGTGAAAGTTGGGAAGCATCTGTATGCGGGAAGCGCAGGGCATGTCGTTGTTTATAATCCATGGAGAAGACCTTTGTCCATTCGTTCGTTTCAACCAAAAGACTTCCACTGCTGGACAAAGGCCTCCTCCAAGGTTTTCCACAATGAACGGTCCTGCGCTGCCCGTATCCAGGCTCTTCCCGCGACCTTCACCAGATCTTCGGTCCACCTAGTAGGAGGCCTACCCACGCTACGTCTTCCAGCCCGTGGTCGCCACTCGAGAACTTTTCTGCCCCAATGGCTATCGTCTCTACGAGCTATTAAATTAATTGTCCAGCATTAGACGGTATTAAAGGTTGAAATTATCTTACACTATTAGTCGTGTAGTTTGTCAGAGCAGAAAAGTACATCCTCGGTTCCCGTGGATGTCACAAAAGGCGACTAAGGTACAAATATGCGAGCATCAGGCCTCCCCAGCCCGTCTGGCCAGCGTGGGGAGTGTAGGACAAATCCTCCATTTGCCTCTGGTACATTAGAGACGTGCTCCTGCAGTGGAGACTAAATGACCTGATGATGATGATGAAACTATTGACACTGATTCAGGGTAGTGGTTGAGGACCAGACTGCGCTAACGTTTTGCAAGTTTAATTCCAAAACAATATACTTATCTCATTGCTCTACATGTTCCAAATATAGTCCGTTGACTCAGTTCTCCATTACTAAAGCCCGTGTGTCCTAAATGAAGGACGTTCATATCAAACAAACCCATGATAACCACAATAGACGGTGAAGCAGTGGCCTTCACAGAGCACATAACTCACTAGCTGTAGCTTGCAGTTTCACCCGCGAGTGGTCTCAAAAGCCAAGAAAAGTCTATCTTACGTTTTTCCTTAGGTCTCAAACTATCTCTATACCAAATTATATCTAAATCGGTTCAGTTGTTTAAGCGTGAAAGACGTTCATCCATCCATTTTCTTTATAATATTTTACAACGACATTATTAGTAGGGTAGGACATTATTATCCTACCCATGGGTACGGATTATTAAAATGTCAGCAGCACCCTCAAATTTTAACATAAAAACCAGTATCACAAGGTCGAAATTGCAGTATTCATGTTTAAGAAATGGACGCACCCTTAAATTTAACCTACAAGCCGTGCCAAAAGGTTCAAATTGCAGTAATAATATGAGAATTGGACTTACGAAATGTACCTCAATTATGGTATAAGCTTGGTATCTATTTTTCACAGGCACCTATCATAAGTATTATGGACACGGATGTATGGTTATTAGACCTACAGGATTAATGTGCTCTTTAATCAATTGGTTTATGTTCTGTATGTAGGACATATTATGATGTGTACTTTTTAAAGTACATTTATTTTTAAAGTGATAGCCTCCTTTTCACACTTTAACACAGTTCCTCTTTTTATAACATTTTTGTCCTTTTGTAATATTATAATATGTCCTTCTCATAGGACTTATTTTTCTTTACATCTATATTATGTCAATCACTAGTAAAAGACGTTTGACTGGTGTTTTTATTTATTATTTATTATACAGGGTGTTTCTTGTAAGGTGTCAAGCCGAAGGCAGGTGATAGGTGAGGACTAGATCTATCGATTTCACCCCTATGTATGTTCTACGATTTTTCGTAGTTCAGAAGTTATCGTTAATTTTGTGATTTTTTCAAATTTTATGACCTAGTGGCTTAATTTTTTTTTATCTTTTTTTTGGGTTGACTTTTCTCAGATTTCTTTTTTTTGACAGATTCCCTATTAGTTGCAGATAATTGTAAAAAATAATCACCTTCCTATCTTTGATGCAAGATATAAAATTTTTGCTAGAAACATAAAAAATATGCTTTTAGCAGAACATTCTAAAATTTTCAACTGAAATGTATGAGAAAAAAAAAGAATTTCCATAGGTCCAAAATAATTTTAAAAACTGCGCAGTTTTCTAAACTTTCATAATAACACAAAAAAACATGTACTTAATAGGCCATTATTTTCTGTAATCGCTCTACCAATTACACTATTCAAACAAGACGTAACAAAGCTCAGAATAACATTTAGGTAATTAAAAACAATTTAACTTAACTTAATTTAGGAAAAGTACATAAATCAGATGCGATTATTTTCACAGTAACCCAAACATTCTGCTAGTAACGTACTCCACCCCTCTGCAAATACGTCACATTTTGGGTTTTGGTCCAGGAAACGATTGAGAGCACTTAATGTACGTGGTATAAGTGATTTCGATCTTGAAACCGTACGACACGGAGGAACAGCAAACAATGCATGCCTTCGACCACGATAATAGTTGTTGGGTGCGAACAGCCTCAGTAATTGATTGAGTAAGCCAGACATGTTAAGTCTGCCGTGTAGCAGCTTGAGGATGAAAACAATTTGTTGCATAGACCTCCTAACTTCCAACGAGTTGCACCCAAGACACCCAAGAATAAACGAGGTGGGATATAAATATGGATAGTATCCATAGACACGTTTATAAAGAAATCTTAGAAAAGCCTTTTGCACCTTCTCCAACAATAAAATATAGGTGACTTCATAGGGGTTCCATATGTTGGTGGTGAGAGAGTTAAAAATTAGTTGTCAGAGTTAATGAGCCGACATGGGCGTCTGGCATAGCTCAAACTGCATGTCCTTTCCAAAGGACAAAATCATACTGGGAAAGAAATCATCATCATCAGGTCATTTAGTCTCCACTGCAGGAGCACATCTCTAATTTACCAGAGGCAAATGGAGGATTTGTCCTACACTCCCCACGCTGGCCAGACGGGCTGGGGAGGCCTGATGTTTGCATATCTGTTCCTTAGTTGCTTACGAAATCCATGGGAGTGGATTCTAAAAAGTCAAAAGTCAAAGTATTTATTTGCTAATCTAATCTGTTGGAACTACACAGCGAAGGGAAAAATATAGAAAATGACTAGCGGCCGCCTGCGACTTCGTACGCGTGGAAATTTTCAACCCCCAGTTTTACCCCCTTAGCGGTGGATTTTTGTAAAATAATGTTCTTAGCGGATGTCTACACCTTATAAGGAACCTACCTGCCAAATTTCAAGTTTGTAGGTGTCACAGTTTCTGAGATTTCGTGATTAATCCGTGAGTGGTATTTCGCTTTTGAAAAAAAATTTTATGTCACCTAGATTCTTCAGGCAGGCCTCCTACTAAGACGTAGTGTGGGCAGGCCTCCTACTACGTGGACCGACGATCTGGTGAAGGTCGCGGGAAGAGCCTGGATGCGGGCAGCGCAGGACCGTTCATTGTGAAAAACCTTGGAGGAGGCCTTTGTCCAGCAGCAGTGGACGTCATTTGGCTTTTACGAACGAACACCTAGATTAATTAAATCCTATTGGGATTCGAATTCAGAGCCTCCCGAGTCGAGAGTATCTTACTGACTTACCACTGGACTATTGAACATTAAGTATGCGTTAATTACGCCATATTTTTCTTTGAATTATTATAATAATGAACAAAAATGAAGCCACAAGCTCCCCTAGTTGAATACCAATTGAAAACTACAAAGACGTTTTTAATTAAAACTCAAGAGTATGCAAATATGTTCGTAATTGTCGTATATTAATTTACATATTTTCCCTATTTGTTTTCTTGGCGATGTCATAGCTAAAAGAGAGCCAACAGCTCATTTTGAACAAATTTTTTTTCGGAGAAAATGTTTTTGTACCTACGAGTATTTATGATTATGATTTCGATGAAAGGTACCATATTTTTACAAGCTTTTTATTACTTTCACATGTCTGGTTTCTGTCGTCAAATCTTGCAACTTAAAATTGACCCACTTCCCGGTTTCCTATTGAGCTGAAATTTTGCATACATGTGTAAGTCCGATGACAATGCAATATTATGGTACCATTGAGCTGGTCTAATGATGGAGTCGGGAGGTGGCCATAGGAACTCCTAAACAAAACGGCGGAAACTCATCGAGTTTGGGTTCGTTGGATTTGTCTTTTCGAGCACTTTAGTGTTAGATAACGTCCAGGGTCCTGAGATTAAGATATAACTAAAAAGTGTAAAATAAAATTATAATAAAAATAAACTTTTTTAAAAACAAGCTTTTATTCTGAATTTCGAAAGCTTGTAGCGCAAACAGAGAAAAAGAGGAATAAATTCCATGCGCGATACAAACTTTCGAAATTCAGAATAAAAGCTTGTTTTTAAAAAAGTTTATTTGGATTGCAAACATTAGTTAGTCCTAAGAAAGTCAAAAACATGTAACGGAATCTCCGACTTACTACTTTAGTAGAGCGATTACAGAAAATAATGGCCTATTAAGTACATGTTTTTTTGTGTTATTATGAAAGTTTAGAAAACTGCGCAGTTTTTAAAATTATTTTGGACCTATGGAAATTCTTTTTTTTTCTCATACATTTCAGTTGAAAATTTTAGAATGTTCTGCTAAAAGCATATTTTTTATGTTTCTAGCAAAAATTTTGTATCTTGCATCAAAGATAGGAAGGTGATTATTTTTTTCAAATATCTGCAACTAATAGGGAATCTGTCAAAAAAAAGAAATCTGAGAAAAGTCAACCCAAAAAAAAGATAAAAAAAAATTAAGCCACTAGGTCATAAAATTTGAAAAAATCACAAAATTAACGATAACTTCTAAACTACGAAAAATCGTAGAACATACATGGGGGTGAAATCGATAGATCTAGTCCTCACCTATCACCTGCCTTCGGCTTGACACCTTACAAGAAACACCCTGTATACGTGACAAAATGCTTTTATACGAAAATACAATAAGCTTTATTAACACACCTTATACAAATAAAAACAGGGTCCAGTTTTCTTTACCTGGCCAATCACGCAATTAAACGTTAGGTCTTATTACATCGAGATAAGGCTCAAAGTCGTATACTCCGAAGCTAAAATACCTCAGAATCCTAAGTAAATGTTTGTGTTTGTTGTTCACAATTAAAGTACATTCAAACACAAAGGGATAGAGAAATAAAATAGCGGTTTTCTCTTTTTGTGCCGGTGTTGAGCAAATAAGGACTTTATGTTATTTATTTATTATTTATTTATTTATTTATTCATGAATAGAACGGTAGTACCAATTACACTATTCAAACAAGACGTAACAAAGCTCAGAATAACATTTAGGTAATTAAAAACAATTTAACTTAACTTAATTTAGGAAAAGTACATAAATCAGATGCGATTATTTTCACAGTAACCCAAACATTCTGCTAGTAACGTACTCCACCCCTCTGCAAATACGTCACATTTTGGGTTTTGGTCCAGGAAACGATTGAGAGCACTTAATGTACGTGGTATAAGTGATTTCGATCTTGAAACCGTACGACACGGAGAAACAGCAAACAATGCATGCCTTCGACCACGATAATAGTTGTTGGGTGCGAACAGCCTCAGTAATTGATTGAGTAAGCCAGACATGTTAAGTCTGCCGTGTAGCAGCTTGAGGATGAAAACAATTTGTTGCATAGACCTCCTAACTTCCAACGAGTTGTACCCAAGACACCCAAGAATAAACGAGGTGGGATATAAATATGGATAGTATCCATAGACACGTTTATAAAGAAATCTTAGAAAAGCCTTTTGCACCTTCTCCAACAATAAAATATAGGTGACTTCATAGGGGTTCCAAACACACGCGCTCGATTCCAGTTTACTGCGAACAAGTGAGTTATATAAAAGCTTTATAACACACTGGCTCCGGAAATCGCGAGCATTTCTGAGGACAAACCCTAGTCTTCTGAAGGATTCTCTTGCCGTTATCGTCATGTGATCATGAAAGGTGAGCTTCCGATAGATTTATAGCGATAGATTTACGAAGATTAAATTTGCATAATACCTGCAGTCCTGCAGTTAAAACTTACTAAAATAAAAACTGGGGCAGGTTCCCCACTAAGTGAACCAACGATCTGGTGAAGGTCGCAGGAGGTGCCTGAATGCGGGCGGCGCAGGACCGATCGTCATTTGACTGAAACGAATGAACGAATAAAAAAAACTTTACATAATATGGTATAATTGTACTTTTTTACATAATAATATTACGTTTGTAGATATGTAGGTATATCATTTCTTTAACGAAGGTCTAGTTTTTTGAAATCACAATACAAATACTCACGATACAAATCTGAGATAAGCGTTTCGATTACTCTTTTATAATGCGAACTCGTTGCCTGCTGCTGTCTTTCCCGAAGACTATAATCCGGACCTTTTCAAGGCGAGAGTGAATAGGCACTTACAGGGCAGATATGTACCATCTTAGACTGCATCCCACAACATCAGGTGCGATTGTGGTCAAAATCTGTGCCTGAGTAAACAGCGAGTTTTGTTCGCCAACTCCTAGCTCTCTGTATACACAAGCCTCGCACTCGTTGTTTCGCTATGAATAATAACTAGCGGCCGGTGGAGCGCCGGCCTAATTAATATGTTAAATTTGTCTGACAGCACTCGGTCGCAACGCTGGGGTTGTACGGCAACGTTGCGTTTATTGTTGAGGGCTTTGGAGGGGAGTTGTCAAAAAGTTCAACGGGCTTCAATGAATTTTAAATGTAGGTTATATTTATTGCTGGGCGTTTATGCCAATTTCCCATATCCCATGTCAACCTCTACAGCATTTGGAATTCTAGTTCTCTCACGAAAAATTTACCTAGCGTTTTCTTCCTCGATATCTGTTATCAACACCAGTTAGATTTTTCATCAGAACTTATATTATACATTCTTACGCGAATAGAGTCTGAATTATTACATAGGATCATGTAAACGGTCTTAAGTAATGAGGCTAAGTTCAGGTAGTAGGGCTTCTACTTGAGAAATTGCAAAAATGTCTGGACCATTCAGAAGAGCATTCGCAGCATTAACCTAAAAATATTTTTATAGATAGATCATTAAATCTTCTTCAAAAACAGTTTCCAACACCTGTATAATTCCAAACTCGCGTGTATTCCAACAGCACTTACACTTAACCCTTGCCCCGCCGCGGGGTACAAATATCCCTGAATGTTTTACAGCCGAAACAAAGCTAATCCGTTTCACATCTACACTATCATTGTGGGTCGCTAAAACCCCTTTAGGCAACCAAAGCGACTGTTTAATGCTATCAAAGGACGATTTACACTATTATAATGTACCTACCTACATTATCTCGTATNAAGCTTTTTATTACTTTCACATGTCTGGTGTCTGTCGTCAAATCTTGCAACTTAAAATTGACCCACTTCCCGGTTTCCTATTGAGCTGAAATTTTGCATACATGTGTAAGTCCGATGACAATGCAATATTATGGTACCATTGAGCTGGTCTGATGATGGAGTCGGGAGGTGGCCATAGGAACTCCTAAACAAAACGGCGGAAACTCATCGAGTTTGGGTTCGTTGGATTTGTCTTTTCGAGCACTTTAGTGTTAGATAACGTCCAGGGTCCTGAGATTAAGATATAACTAAAAAGTGTAAAATAAAATTATAATAAAAATAAACTTTTTTAAAAACAAGCTTTTATTCTGAATTTCGAAAGCTTGTAGCGCAAACAGAGAAAAAGAGGAATAAATTCCATGCGCGATACAAACTTTCGAAATTCAGAATAAAAGCTTGTTTTTAAAAAAGTTTATTTTTATTATAATTTTTTCATTTTAACTTGTGTGACAAATGAAGGACCACCTTCGCTCTTTCTTTAGATTTCGTAAAAGGCGACTAAGGGACAAATATGCGAACATCAGGCCTCCCCAACCCGTCTGGCCAGCGTGGGGAGTGTAGGACAAATCCTCCATTTGCCTATAGTTAATTAGATATCATGCTCCTGCAGTGGAGACTATGACCTGGTGATGACCCACGATGACGAAGGCTACTAAGACGGGCATAACTACCGTCAGATTTAAGTTGCTGTATTTGATTGAAAAAGAGGCTGACAAAGGTGACTGAGTTTCTTTCGCTACTTCTTCTCAGCACCAGCCCATAATGTTGTCCCGAAGTGGTGGTAGGGCAAGCTATATTTGGGACGAGTAAAAGTGCCCTGGAAAGGGTCTATGTACTGAATTTATTTGATATAGGAAGCTCCAACAACTTGTAACTGAACTAGGCTAAGTTAAAGAAATAAACGAATTTGAATTTGATTTGATTTGATTTATTGAAACCTCAGATCATAGAAGGGAATAGATGTGAAACGGGGGCGTGGCGCGTGTCTCCGCGATATGCCCAGAAACGAACATCGCCCGCGACGCCAGGTTAGTCGCGATTCAGTCGTACTGAGGAAATGTTCTCCGATATTGTTGGATAATGCGTCGTAACGTGCAATAACATAAGTGAAACGAAGAACTACAGGAACAATGAAGTCATTTACCACATGTAAGTATTGCAAATCCATTGGTATTTTGCTTATAAATAAAAAAAACTAAACATTTTTACGAACGAATTCAGTGCCGTGACATTTACTGCGATATCGAAATTAGTGGTGATAAAAATTCAAACACGTTGTACATTGACGATTTAGTTAGCAACCACTTTATGTCATGCGTAACTACTGCGCAATGTATTTTATTTCTTCCGATATCCACTGACGCGTGAAAATACACAGTACGGCCGCATGTGCCGGTCGTAACATAGTGCAGGGCTCGTGTTCTAATACGGTTTCCTATTATCGATAAATAGAAGTAAATTATTATTTTCTATTTTCTAATTTTGAATGAAAAAATCATGAGTTGCTTGCGATTTTATAACGTATAATAATAAAAAGGTTTTCATACAAGCATTTTTTAAACCAAATTCGAGCCTTGCCCCCAGGATTTAAAGTATCGATATCTTATCGACTCCATTTTATCTTTCTTCTCTCTAATTGCTTTTTTCAAAGTGTGCGTCGCGTCACGCGGCCATTGATTGGCCATAAGGCACGCCTTCTGGCCAATCACAGCACTTTTAAGCCGGTTGCACATGTTGTCGTAGACTCTCAGTCGCTTTGTTTTTACACAGTTGAATGTGTGTGTGGGAGCTGTGGTGGGGGAAATGTGGGGACACTGGTTCTCGTTGTAGTTACGCGCGACTTCATATCTATTCTCTTTCTATGATCTGAGATTGAAACTGTCTGTTCTATTTACGCTGTGGTAATCGTGAAAATGACTCAACGCCAAGCAAACTATAGAGTAGTCCAATTCCTTTTTATTTGAATTCTTACGAGTATTATTCTGAAATGTTTTATTTTCCACTTGTGAAATTGAGAGCTGATTAGATATTCTTGTTTTTTGCTAAGAAAATGGGGTACAGTTCTTGAATTTGCTTGTTTTGACCTAATAACCTTGAAGGGTTAGGTTTGTTTTGCGTCTTTATTATGTCCTCTGACTGACAGTAATACAGGGTTAAAAGTTCAAGGAACGAAAATCCAGATAAATAGCACTTTTGAGTCCCCTCAAGCTACAGACTTTCGCCCGTATTCACAAATTACTATGAGGTCTCACAGTGCGCGTGGACGCACAGGGTGACACACGAACCAATCGCTGTGCGTTCAATTTGCTGCTTCACTTAAGCAAGCATCGTTTGTGAATACGGGTGTAAGTCTGCGGGGGTGTTTTAATTTTTTACAGTTTCTTCAATGTACGTAATTTATTATTACTAATGATGTCTGAAAATTGTCGCAGGCAAAACCAAGGGAAAAATGTAGTTATTTTATAAAGAGATTATACAATACATAATATTATAATCCCAACTAATATTATAAATGCGAAAGTAACTCTGTCTGTCTGTCTGTCTGTCTGTCTGTCTGTCTGTCTGTCTGTCTGTCTGTTACGCTTTCCCGCTTAAACCTCGCAACCGATTTTGATGAAATTTGGCATAGAGATAGTTTGAGTCCCGGGAAAGAACATAGGATAGTTTTTATCCCGGTTTTTGAAACAGGGACGCGCGCGATAAAGTTTTTCTGTGACAGACAAAATTCCACGCGGGCGAAGCCGCGGGCGGAAAGCTAGTGTGTAATAAGTGTACCTCCTACCTACTCTAAGATATGAAAAATTACTTACAATACCTTTTGTTACATGATGGATCACCTTGAAAACGCACAATGTCATAAAATATATTATGGAAATGTAATAGGAAACGAAAAATAGGTCAAGTGTGAGTCGGACTCTGGCATTAGGGTTTCGTATCCTCACTCGATATGAAGGACTTGTTTATAGGCACCTCTTTTTTGTGACTCTTTATAGCAATAAAACCTAGGTACTCTTTATTGCAAAAATGGCAGGTTTAAAGTTACAACGGATGTTCCAGTCAATCATTGATCAAATAGAGAAAGTACTTAGGCGAGCAGCAAAACAGTCAAACAATATTGACTGCAACATTAAAACCACAGAGCAAAGATTTGTATTTTGTATGTTTGTCACGAATAGACTCAAAAACTACTGGATTTACTTCTGGGATTCTTGGGATGGCTCAAATTTGGAGTGCAAGTGCAGTTTGTTTCCCAGTCGATGAATCACATGATGTCGTGCCCTGCGTGCCCAAACAACTGCACGCAGGAAGATTTAATGAATGCTGCTGACAACGCCACTCTTGTAGCGGAGTTTTGGGCTGACACCGTATAGGTTTGTTGTCGACACGACAAGTCGAATGGATTTGCTTCAATAATTCTTTCACTATTAGAATGCTACCTTGGTAACCTTGATGATAGAATATTTCACTTAAATATATTATAGGTAAGTATTTACTCCGCTATTTGCCGCAATTGGCAACTGATGTCACATTATTTGACTGGCGCTGGTACATACAAAGTTCGCCGAGCCAGCTAGTCACTCACTCATCACGAAATCTCAGAAACTACAAGTGCTAGGAGTTTTAAATTTTGAATGGGAGTTCTTTTCAGAACGTAGGTGCTCACTAAGACGGGATTTTGCAAAATTCAACCCCTAAGGGGATAAATGGCATCCACGCGCTCGAAGTCGCGGGCGGCCGCTAGTTAATAATAAACTTATTCATAAATTGTACTGTTTGTTTTTCCTATCTAGATAATGGAGGTAGATTGGTAGGTATATTAATATTTCACGCTCCATTCCACATTCGATAAATCAGCTGAAGTGAGCTTTCAAGGCCATGAAGCTTTGGAAGCACTATTAACAACTCCTGCTTTCAGTAAGTTAAAACAATGAACTAGGTAATACCTGGCTTAGAAATGTAGGGAAAATTGTTATATTTCGTATTGATTCGAACTGATAATAAATCTACATTGTGTGATCTAATAAAATATGTGAATGTATGACTATATATATCATTTTAGCCAACAAAAGTTAGATCTTCCTAAAGAAATGCCTCAAAGCACGTTTTTTCACTTCAATCTAGCTAAGTTATTATTTATTTATTTTATTTTATTTTATTTTTCTTTATTCAGAAAACCACAGCTCTTTATAATAATAATACAAACAGGTATTTTTGTTCTTACAGCTATTTTGTTTTGTAATTAATAAAAATATTTCCAATCTCAAGACATCCATTGCTGAACAATGCCCGTTTCCACCATCAATTCCTGTTTTTTAAGTGACCCCTATAGTAACACACAGGAACTTTGCTTTCATAGGGGTCATTTAAAAATTAGGGATTGATGGTGAAAACGGGCATAAGGCCTCCTCTTAGGATTACATAACTACTGGTCCTACGTTGTACTCATCCAGACTGTTGCAGGCACCTGGATGCGGGCAGCGGTTGTGAAAATCCTTGTTCCAGCAGTGGACAGCTTTCCTTCATCATCATTATTTCAGCCACAGGACGTCCACTGCTGAACATAGGCCTCCCCCAATGATTTCCAGATTAACCAGTTGGTAGCGCGGCCTGCTACCTCCACGAGGACGTCGGTTCACCTTATGGGTGGATGCCACAGTGATGACATAAGACTCGGAAACGTGGACTCTCACTATAGGCCTCATAAAGAAGCTCAAAATTGCACAGCAAAAGGGCTATTCTCGGTGTTTCTTTACGAGATCGAATCAGAAATGAAGAGATCCGTAAACGAACTAGAGATGGTGATGATACTGATGATTATGATGATGGATGATGGAATAAATACATACCTCTGCGCATAATACTCGAAGAAAGCGACCAGGATCTCAATAGAACGAGTCATTGCGGCCCACATTTCGTGACTTTTGCATTTTGAAGGCATCAACGAGGGAAGCCGTGACGGACCGTCCGACATGGATGTGGTTTTCACATAGTTACACTGGTCAAAACACACTGAAAGTACACTTTTTCACTTGCACAATAAGTTTGAATTTTTTGACAACAGAAATGGTTTGTGATCTGCGGGGAAAAATTAAAATAGTAAAAAATAATGCATTTTAAGCTTCCGAGCAACTTTGTAGCCCAAAGTAAGTTATTTCGTGAAACGGAGTGTAAATTCCATGTAACGAAATACGAAATGCAATGATTTCAAATTCAATGAATGTTTTTGATTTCTGTCATTGCAAATGAACAGATTTAATAAAGATAGCACCTGCTCGCGAGTAATATTACGTTCGTATGCGAATGCTCATGTCATAGATCAGTTGAGTCATTTAGCAGCTTAAGACGTAGGCCTTGTATGATATTGCACTGTACCAATTCAAAAAAATTGTTTTCTCTTAGGTATCTTCTTAAAAACATGATTTGTTAGAAGATATCAAATAATAATATAATGTTTATTGCACACCACACAAAACAAAATATACTAAGGCTTATTTGGTGTAGTGGTTCGAAACGGACTACTGTTCCGGAGGTAGCGGGTTCGATTCCCGCACAGTACAAACATTTGTGTGAATGAACATATTTGTTTGTATTAGACTGGGTGTTTTCTATGTATAATAAGTATGTATTTACAAAAAAAGTATTTAAGTATGTTTATATCCGTTGTCTAGTACCCATAGTACAAGCTTTGCTTAGTTTGGGACTAGAAGCGCAGTGTAAAATGTCCAAGGATATTTATTTAAATTGAAATAACACAATTTAGGCGATCTTATCGCGAGCACACGAGTGATCATTTTCAGTTACGTTGTAAAGTTTCAACCAACACCAACGCGTGCAGATTGCCATCTCCGGCGCGATCAAAGGCCAATGACAGGTCGCGCGACCCATGACAGTTCACGCGGCCTGTCATTTCCTTATGATCACGCTGTGATCGCGCCGGCGATGGCGATATGCACGCGTTGGTGTGGTTGAAGTATTAGAGGCCTTTTATAAAGTGTCTTAACATTAATTTATTATACCTACAGCTAATGTTATATTAAAATTTGTACTTTAAGTTAACTTAAAATTTGTAATTTATTATACCTACAGCTAATGTTATATTAAAATTTTTAATTCGAGTGTGAAAAAACAACGTAATGTAAGAGTCTACCCCAGTCGTAAAATTGTTATAAAAAATGCAAAGAAAATCAACAAAATGAGCATTAAAAATGTACAACGCGAGACAATGAAAGAGGACCTTTTTAGAAACACGAGTCCAATCAATTTAATGAGTTTTTTTTATGAAAATTCTTGAGATCTTCACAATTTATTGAAGAATCGTTTGCGAATAACTATTGTAGGATAGTCTATAACCATTCTAATTTTAATCAGATTTAGACTGGGCACAGACCACCGATTTTTAGTTGGCCGATAGTTGTGCCCGTTTCAAAATTGTATGAAGAATCGGCCAAATCGAATCGGTGTAATGTGCGCACTTCCATACATGCCCATACTGATCAACTGCCCGCCTAAACTATCGGCCGACGAAAAATCGATGGTCTGCGCCTAGGCTTAATGTAATAATGATCTAATGATTTTTCTAGTCTACTCTTTCACACAGAGACATTCCGTTTTATGCAGGATTCCGTTTAGTCTATAAATCAGTCATCCGTGCCGTTCTCAGGCACTGACTGAGGCGCTAGACCTACAGATTAAAAAAATCATATTTCGAAAAGCTATTATGTCGCAAATCGCCGATGAAAAGTAAAAAGCGGCAAGTCTGCGACAGTCGTTAAAAATGTTTACGATTCCTGACTCGCCGCGTCAGAAATTGTCAACATTTTGCCATTGATGGGCGCAAAAAACAAAGGCTCTGCCCAAAAATGTTCGTCCATTTTATTATTTATCCAGTTTAGAAGGAAACAATTTTTAATTTTATTTTCACTGACTGAGTTTCATTTGTTTTTGTATGATACGCTTTTATAGATTTTTAATTTAAATGCTCGTATTGCCAACCTTTTTTGTGAGATAGTTGATTGTTTTACATTAAAAACGGATGTAATATAAAATTATTGAATAATCTTTTTGTATTAGATGTTTAATCTTTGTAATTTAATGTGTCTGTATGTGTGGTTACCGAACTAGCGTCCTCGAATCCGACTGAAGTAGCTACGTGCCTTTTTATTAAAAGAGTGGCTTAAATATATTTCATGTTAGATTGAAATCTATAATGTAAACGTAGAGAAAGTGCTTAGTAATAAAGCTAAAAGTGTTTTTTACAATTTCAGCAAGGCCAAGCCTTAATAAGGCTCGTGAAAGTTATATTGAACTAGTTATAGCCTGTGACTTTGCACGCCATTTTGACAAAGTTGAATTTGCTAAAATACCTTTCTCAGTAGATGATTATTACATTTTAATAATGAGCCTATATTAACATTTTCAGTTTCTAGATCAAATAGTTTTTTCTGTGTGTTGATAAAATACCTAATCAGTTAGTAAGAATAAATGATTTTACAGGTTTTATTTTGATAAACATTGTAGGTTTTGTATGTAATTGAATAAATTTTGTTTATATTTTGTCTTTGAATTTAATAAGTTGAAATGTAAAAAAATACATAATTTTGGTAAGTTTTGTATTTTTACATGATGCAGCAAAATTCGTAAAGGTATGGTATTTCAGGTTTCAGTTTTAGACCTCATTTTATTATTAAAATCAACTAGGTGTAATATGACCGTCAAAGTAAATACATAAAGTTTGTGTGGTGTTCAACAATATTTACCTACGTTTATGGCGTACAAAAACATTTTCACCTACATTAATTACTTCGTGACTAAGCTTGGTTGGCTCAAGGTTAAAATATCATACACTAAATAACTTGACACTTTAATGGCATCTGCTTTTACATGGAATTACGTAAAAATTGTCTCTACTATGCGTAGAGCTATCAAAGCTCCATGGTTTCCGGATTACAAAAAGCTTGCAAAAGCTGTACAAAGCTTCCTACAATAAACAAAGTAGCGAAGCCCCGTGAAAATTGATCGAGCTACTACGCTTCGCCTACGCCGTAGTAACCTCGTAGTATTGCAACAGGTAAACGACCTACTACGTCTACGTTGCATTACATAATACATAATTATTTTAACCAAAAAAATGTAATTTAATAAAAAGAAATGAAATAAAAAATGTAAAAATAAAAAACACGACACATCACTAAAATTGCACTTCGAAATTTAATTTTAATTCTAAATTCGAAAAACGTTTCCAACCTCTGTGGTCTCGCGATTTAAAAATTGGGTGTTCGATTTACAAATTTGAATTTTCGAATCCCGAACGCGGTCGACGGTCGCTATAGGACGCCGGCATTCGTCGACTAAATTGTGAGGATTTCACAGCGCATGCTCTCTGCCAGTCCGTGCTCGAAGGACCAGTATTTTAGACCTCCCTCGTCTCTCTTATCCCGTACTTTTGTCAACCAAAAAGAGGGGATTTTGCCCGTTAGTAGAGCTCTACGTACCCTGGTGGGCACGTCCCGTACTTAGCACAGGTATGGGAATCCACAGGTTTAGATATTTCGTTTCGATTGTAATAATGCTGCTAGCTATATGACCTGTTGATTGTTTAAGAAATCACTTAGAAATTCAGTATTATTGCCAATTCTTCTACCCTGGTGGTAGCAGTTGATATACCTTCGTGACAAATTATGAAACGCCGTAGGCAACTGTATTTTTTCATCGAACCGTAGCGCTGCTTAGTGACCTTCGAAGTATCCATACTAATGTCTATGTATGTAAACGTGTGTCTGTCTGTTATATTTCCAAGCTTAAATTACTGAATCGATTTAGATGAAATTTGGAATAGAGGTAATTTGTGAACTGGGAAAGGACATTGGATAAATTTTATCCCGCTTTTTTCTGAGACACAGGTGAATTTAATTTTTGTAACGGACCGACATTACGTGGGCGAAGTCACGGGCAAAAGCTAGTAGAGACAATCAGGTTCATACAAACCTACTTTTGAAAACGACGTGATTTTGAAATTTGTGTCACATCTGAGAATAGAACCCAGGCTAGTTTTAATTAAACAATTAACGAAGTTCAAGAATCATAAAATTAGTTGTAGCCAGTGACAAAAAAGAAGGTTATTAATTAGTCATCTCCTTCTAACGCTTATTTCAAAATCCTCAAACTTTCGAATAATGTTCACAAAATATAGGTATTGCCATTTTGCAAAAGTTTTCAGCCATTATCCCATACAAATATTTGAAAGGACATAAAGAAAATTCTCACGCACGTAACTTCATCTTAAAAGAAGTACTTATAATCCAATTGTATAAGTTTTCATCCAAGTAACGACGTATAAAAGTTTTATGCGAAAATTCTTTGGTAATTCAAGACTTTACAAAAAGTCATTTTTCATTATGACCCTTGAAAATCCAATTGCTGGAATATAGTTCTTGCAACTCACAAAGGCTGGGCTTTACTTGTGTGTGTGGTGTTCATGCACATAACGATAGTAATGCCTGTCAAAACTTTTGAAAACGAACAGTAGCGAGCCACCTCACATGTAAAGCTCACTCGCCTTCGTGAATTGCAACAACTTTACCTTATATTAAAAGGTACTAAATTGCTATGAAATCTAAATAATTTAGAGGTTTATCGTTTGTTTTTGTCAGAGATACCATTATTTTAAAGAAAAGCCACGTTTTCATAGCTCTCAAAAGGTAGGTATCACCCACAAGGTAGAATGACCTCATAAAGGTTGCAGGAAGGCGCTGGATGCAGGCCGCTACCAACCGGGCAATCTAGAAATCATTGGGCCTATGTTCAGCAGTGGACGACCTGTGGCTGAAGGTGATGATAATGACTTTTTTATCATCATCATTAATGCAAAATTAACCAATCTGATAGTGCATATACTTATCGTTTGCTTAATTTGATGCATAGGAACTAGAATTGCAGAAACAAAAAAAAAACTGCGAAATTCGTAATACTAAGTTGGCTTAAAAAGGTGACAGTTTCTTCCGCCACTTCTTCTCAGCACCAGATCATGCTGTCCCGAAGTGGTGGTAGGCAAGCTATATTTGGGACGTGTATACCCGCCCCCTGGAAAGGGTTTAAGTACTGAATAAAATATTTGACTTTGACTTTTACAAGAAGAAATACAGAACCCTCAGTCCGTTATTCCAACTCACACTTGACTGTCTTTCGTTTATACATCCATTTGACTAGAATCTCACGATGTTATGAAATGCAATTCATTTGGATTGTGACTGAAATGTATATCGATGCATATTTTAAAAGAAGGGGTAATATTTTGTTCTGTTTTTCTTGAAAATATATCTTGTTATTCGCGAACAGCATAATAATTTATGAAGTATTTGGATTATACTAGTTTCTGACTGCAGTTTTGTTTGCTTGAGTTTTGTTATATCCAAGAGATTAAAAAGCGACTTTTAGAAGACTTACGCCCGTATTCACAAACTATGCTCGCTTAAGTAAAGCAGCAAATCGAACGCACAGCGTTAAATAGAGCTCTGTGATCTTGTCACCCTGTGCGTCCACGCGCACTGTGAGACCTCATAGTAATGTTTGTGAATTTGGCGTTAGGTACATGAGAAATTCCCCTATATCTCAGAGCACAGAGTTGATAAAGTTGATGAGCTGCCACTAGGTGGACCGACGATCTGGTCCGATCGTTGTGGAAATCCTTGAGGGAGGCCTTTGTCCAGCAGTGAGAGAGTCATTTGGCTGAAAGGAATACCAATTTTCGTCTCCCTTCAATTTGCATGTTCGCGATAAAAAGTACTCGTAATAGCCATTTTTCTTCTCCAAGGTTCTATCTATTATTAATAAAATTAACCAAAATTGGTTCATCATCATCATTTAAGCCACAGGACGTCCACTGCTGAACATAGGCCTCCAATGATTTCCATATTGCCCGGTTGGTAGCGGCCTGCATCCAACGCCTTCCTGTAACCTATATGAGGTCCTCACCTTGTGTGTACGTGGCATTCACTCTAAAACCTATATTGGAACCTCCATTAAAATCTAAATAATATGTACCTATAGCTCAAAGGTGACTGACTGACTGACTGACATAGTGATCTATCAACGCACAGCCCAAACCACTGGACGGATCGGGCTGAAATTTGGCAGGTAGATGTTATGACGTAGGCATCCGCTAAGAAAGAATTTTACGAAACTACACCTCTAAAGAGGTAAAACGGGATCCACGCGTACGAAGTCGCGGGCGGCCGCTAGTGAAGTATAATAATAAAAAATTTTAACATTTTGCCGTCTCTTCTCTTTATGGTACAAAAATAGCTCCGATCTATTTACCATAATTAATTAGGTACCACAACCGCAATGATTTCAATTATAACTTCGTAACAAAGTTTGTGCCCATAAAATTGATAAATCGATTTACCGTCACACTCTCTGCCATATAAAGGAAAGAGATGGAAATATAAGTTTGCTTCCCCTTGGTTGCTTATCGATATGCATTAATAATATGAATAGTCATAATTACAGTAATTCAAAACTACCAAATAATGTATGCTTGTACTGAACCAGCTCTCCCGGCGAATTTCGTACCGCCTATATTCATCAGAACTAATGTAGGATTCTAATCTTCTTCTTGTCTTGTCGTGTCGACAACAAACCTACACAGTGTCAGCCCAAAACTCCACCACAAGAGTGGCGTTGTCAGTAGGTAGCCTTCAAATCTTCCTGCGTGCAGTACACGGGGCAGGCAGGGCAGGATTCTAGTGGTGAAGAAATTTTTCAAATTAGTCCAGTAGTTTCAGAATGCAAACAAACAATCTACCTGTATAAAGTTAGTGTGGAAAAATAGTTTGCGTGTAAAAATATAGGGATTTGTTATTTGTTTTTAATCTCATGGAATAGGTATGATGGCAAAATATGATTTTATGTCTTACTTGTTATGCTGCTGCAATTGAAACTTTTCTTCTCACTGCTTATGTAGGTACTTACCTGAAAAAGAATAAAACCATTATTAGAAAAAAAGCTCGCAAAGTTCGAAATAAGTAATTGATACTAGCTTTCCGCCCGCGGCTTCGCCCGCGTGGAATTTTGTCTGTCACAGAAAAACAATATCGCGCGCGTATTTGCTCACCGTTTAGACCTACCCTGGACCACGACAAACATTTTAAAACCAAAATCAGCTCAATCGGCCCAGCCGTTCTCGAGTTTTAATCAGACTAACGAACATCAATTCATTTTTATTTATTTACTAGAGGCCGCCCGCGACTTCGTACGCGTGGATCTCGTTTTCCCCCCCCCTTCATCTATCTTACACGGTTCAGATTTTTTCATACAAATGTTTTTTCCTGCTAACTCCCGTTCCCGTGGGAATTTTGCAATATCCTGTTGTAACTAAGCTTTAAGTTTACTGAGGTACCTGCATGCCAAATTTCAAGCGTCTAACTTAAGCGGTTTAGATTTTTCATACAAAAGGATTTTCCCGCTGATTCCCGTTCCCGTGGGAATTCCTAAGTATCCTATAACCTGCCTAGGAGTATGAAGAATAATTGTACCAAGTTTCGTTAAAATCCGTCGAGTAGTTTTTGTTTCTATAAGGAACATACAGACAGACAGACAGACAGACAAAAATTTTACTGATTGCATTTTTGGCATCAGTATCGATCACTAATCACCCCCTGATAGTTATTTTGAAAATATATTTCATGTACAGAATTGACCTCTCTACAGATTTATTATAAGTATAGATAGATAGATTTAGGTAAATTGTGACTTTCATAAAAAGGCAAGTTTTTGTTTTTAACGCACATATTAACTCGATTTTTTATGTAGTCGATTAACACCAGTATTCACAAACGATGCTTTCATAAGTAAAGCAGCAAATCGAACGCACAGCGTTGAATAGAGCTCTGTGGTTGGTTCGTGTGTCACGCTGTGCGTCCACGCGCACTGTGAGACCTCATAGTAATGTTTGTGAATACGGGCGTGAAAGTTTTCTCTAGTTTTTCGTACACATTAGCGAAGTCATTAAGTCTCGTAATGACTGGGATCAGAGTACGAATGACGCAAAAACTTTGATTATACGGGGCTACTAAGAAATCTATGTAGGAGTCCACGCCAACACACTCAATTTCGTAAGTAGAGTACGAGTTCGTAAGTAGGTGAATGAGAATACAGTAGAATTCCAATAATCCGGATCAATTAAAACCAGGGGTAGTCCGGATAATCGATTTCAAAGTAAAATCAAACAAAAATGAACTATTTTTACTATAGAAATGGATTTAACATCATTTAGACAATTGGTTGAATTCATTTCTTTTAACACGAACCAAGACGACGTTCGTACGCACACACTGACAAAATTCGGCGCAACTCCCCGCTAATCCACGCTAAATTTTGTCAGTGTGTGCGTGCGCGCCGCATACGTATTGGCGCGCTCACATACAAACCGCGCTCGGTGCGTTTCTATGAAGATGACCTACTCATTTGTATTTACTCTGGTGTTATGGTGGCCGTGTTGATAGGTTCAGGCCCTAAATCGATAAATAATAATCAGAAATCGATCGATATCCGATAATCGGATAAGTTCAAATAATCGAGATTCTACTGTACATAAACTTAAACGCTAACGTAACAGCGTATTAAACTTGAAAATTTCGACTGGTTCATCCAGTGGGTATCTAAAATCAGCTCAGTAAGCGAAAGGTCGTGGGTTCGATTATCGCCTTACGCAGTTCTATTTATTCAGTTATTTATAATTTACCTTAAATAGAGAAAGGATATAGGTACCTTGGATTACACTGGATGCATTTTGCGGTCACCGGTCAGGTCTAAGGGAACGCATGCGTTCTTAGAACGCAAACAGAACCACTGACAGATTGCCTTGTCACGACCTTTGACAGATTGTCGTGCCCGGACCGCTGACCGTTGCCCTGACCGACAATATTGTTCTAGTACGTTGCGGGTCCAATGACAGTTTAACTTTTCCCTGGATAAACTTGACCTTCGCTGATATACATAGTATCACGAAGACGCGACCCACCATTCTTCCGCTAATGTTTGAGTGTTATCGGTACACGCAAAATTATCCATGAGCGCAGACGCACACTACTATAATGACGCTCGGATTGCTCGGATCAAACACCCCGCACCCCGCGCTTCCCTCGATAAAAAAAATGGTGGGGCGCGTCTTCGTGGATGAAACGATCTGTAGTTGGATTTTTACTGGCGGTCAAGCTGTAGATCCTGGCTACACAGGAGTTCCAGCGGTGGGAACGAGAGGTTGGAATAGTCCCGAAATGTTGTTCATACATGATCCTTTGCGTTCTTTGATTTGACCATAGAACGCATTCAATGTGGTAAATCCTTGAAACGTGTATCCTCAACATTATTTCACGTTTTTTCCTTCCTTTTCTTCAAAGACGTGGAACAAAGGTCTTCCCCAAGGATTTCCACAGCGACCGGTCCTGCACTGCCCGCATTCAGGTGCTGCCTGCGACCTACACCAGATCGTCGGTTCATTGAGTAGTAGTACTGACGAGCTAACGAGTATAAAAGTTGCTTAGTTTGGAACTGGATGGTGCCATATTTTACTCAAGAATCTAAGCGAAAGGTCACTGACTCACTCATTTACCACGAAATCTCAGAAACTACAAGTGCTAGGATTCTCAAATTTTGCATGGGGTTTCCTTTTAAAACATAGGTGCTCACTAAGACGGAATTTTGCAAAATTCAACCCCTAAGGATAAAAATTGGGGATGGAAGTTTCTACGCGTACGAAATCGTGGGCGGACGCAAGTATTATAATAAAAGTACGTTTGTTTGTCTTTTTAATAATAAATGAGATGATGGATGGATTAACATTTAAATTATTATAACTTGTTTACAAAATGTCAACCGAAAGAGCACAAAGTAATAAACTTTGACTTTCCACCTACATGCCTGTCTGTCTATGTTATTAATTGTTTATAAATTAGTACCACAAACTTATATGCCTCGTTCCTACGGCAATTTGCGGGATCCAGTAATGCATATCCCGCAAAACTGTACTGTCAAGTAAACACACATAATGGTTTATCGGTCGGTTTTTAGTGGGACATTGCAAACGGGATGTTCGTATAAATGTTAATTTTTTAAATACGTATAAACGATCCTGCAAAATACAGTTCCTGCAAAAAACGGGATGCCTCCGTATCCTTAGTGTACGGTCTTGCAAACGCACGACTAATATTCTTTTCAAAACTTTTTTTTTACAGCACTAAGCAGGTCATCATCATTATCATCATTTCAGCCACAGGACGTCCACTGCTGAACATAGGCCTCCCCCAATGATTTCCACATCGCACGGTTGGTAGCGGCCTGCATACAGCGCCTTCCATAACACAGCACAACAACACAGGTACTTTGACTGCAATCGCACCTGATGTTAAGTGAGATGCAGTCTAGGATGGTACATGGTATGGTGGATGGTACATATCTGCCCTGTAAGTGTCTATTCACTCTCGCCTTGAAAAGGCCCGTATATAATGCTCGGGAAAGACCTAATTTGAAAGTGCCCTTTATCATTTCATACCTCAATTTTAGAACAAGATTTTCTGTTTTTCTTGTTACACATGTAAACCTAATTCCATTACAAAGAAACCCTGTATTTTCAGTGGCCATTGTAAAAAAACAATGGTAAGCCATTTCACCGTAATATCAAGGAGAAAAGGACGGAAATACCGGGTGTAGTTTGGGGGTGAAAGGGACAGATAGATGGCCGGGGATCGATCAGTGTATCCTTGATAACTTGCGCTTTTAGATAATGGGCCACTCTCGGTGAGGTATTGGAATATAGAAGCTATTTGCAATGACATAAGATTACATTTTGATGTTCCGAGCCACATTTGGTTGAGGTATGTTTTGTAAAATAGACCCTAATTACAGCTACATAAGTTGCAAGGTGTTGTGTGGATATGCAGTCTTCTGTACATTTATATAGGGTGTAGTTATAACTTCAAACTTGCACGAATTTTGAGGAACTGTTTTCATTAGATAGATTACTAATCAATTGGCATACTTTTACGAGTCGTCAAAATGCGATTTTTAACCGACTTCAAAAAAGGAGGAGGTTCTATGTTCGGCTGTATGTATTTTTTCTTTTATTGTTTTTTTTTGGTATTTACTAATTATCTAACTCTGATTAACTATTTTATCATTTTTGAGCAAAGTATCACTTTTCCTATTTATAATTGACAAAAAATTGGAAAGGCTGAAGGGAGGGTCTTATCGCTAGGACGCGATTTCTTTCAGTTCCAGACTATCCAGATATAATATTTAATATTAAATTCATAATAATTACGGATTTTCGAACTAAATACCTACTTATCGCTTTGAATTTCAAAAATGTCTTATTGAAACTAGAAAAATTCCTACACTAATAATTTAGTGTAGGAATTTTTCTGGGAACCGAACCCAGAACCTCGAGTTTTAACATTAACTTTTTAACCACTTCTACGAAGTTAAAGAACTAATTATAAAACAAATTAATACTTTAAACGGAACAAATTTCTCGTTAAACCATCTACTAAACCTGCCGCCGGTACTTTAGCAAAGAATTTTTAATATTGCTTCATAAATCGAGAACTTTGTAGGGTTCCGTACTAAGAAAGTGTAAAAGAAACCCTTTTAGACGCTAGACCTACACCCCCCAATCCGTCCCCCGGACACGGCCTGAGCTGAGGTCCGAGCCTACCGTGGCACCCTCAGGCCGCGTCCGTAGTTCCCTCGATCGGGCCCACTAGAGTGAGCCCGCCGTAGGTTGGACTTTGGTCCAACACCGCGGTGGGCATCCCTCTAGTTGGGTTCGCCACTGATCGGGCGCCTTATGCGCTCGATACGGCCCGATCGCAAACTTCGGTCTGCGACCGACTGCGCGTTCGCCAAACGGCTAGAGTACCTTCTGTACTCGCCACTCTGCCCGGTGAAGCTGGAAAAGCTATTCAAGCTACCAGCGCGCGTCCCTTAAAAAAAAAAGCAAAACCTACACTGTCAGTCCTTATTAAAGGTAGCAGGAAGGCGCTGGACAGGCCGCTGTTGTAATTAATAATTTAACAATATCAAAATATGTACACAGTAGCGCCATCTAGGCTGTATAAGTATTTGTCATTGCCACTGCGTCTTGCCTACCTTTTAAAAAGTTACGAATAAATCACTCTGCACTGGATAACGCATGTGTTTACTTTAATAGGTTATGGGCTATCACAAAAAATCAATTTTTGCGAGTAAANTACTAAAAAATACGTATTGGCCAGGCTCGTTCTTACTCGGACACTGAAAGGATCGCTCCGAACTCCGAAAATCGGTCAAATGAACTAGTTCGGTCTTCTAGTACTATAACTAGCACATTTTAGTACACTGATTCTATTAGGTAGATCGAACGAAAAAAGTCTTTATTCATATGCATTTATGGTCCAATATCGAAAAATACTCGGTACACACTCACAGAGCCGAATCCATCTCGCTCGCGCGCGGTTGTCACCAATTTTACGTCTCGTTCATGTTGTAATTAATAATTTAACAATATCAAAATATGTACACAGTAGCGCCATCTAGGCTGTATAAGTATTTGTCATTGCCACTGCGTCTTGCCTACCTTTTAAAAAGTTACGAATAAATCACTCTGCACTGGATAACGCATGTGTTTACTTTAATAGGTTATGGGCTATCACAAAAAATCAATTTTTGCGAGTAAATTGGTGTGAATTCTATATATTTCGGACGCATTGTGTTGTGCAAGATGTCAACAAACTATTTAGCAAGTGTGCCTAAACTTAAAGGCAGGGAAAACTTCGATGAGTGGACGTTCGCGGTGGAAAATGTGCTTGTGCTGGAAGGGATGCTACATTGCGTGAAACCAGTCACTGGAAAAGACATAAAACCAGAAGACGACGCGAAGACGCGGGCTAAATTATGCCTAACCATAGATCCGACATTGTACGTACATATAAAAACTACAAAAACGTCAAAAGAATTATGGGACAAGCTCAAATCCCTATTTGACGACTCAGGTTTTTCGAGGAAAATATCTTTGTTAAGGCATTTAATTTCCATACGACGAGATAATTGTGAAGATATGACCACCTACGTGACTCAAATCGTAGAAACATCACAACGTTTGAGTGGGACTGGCTTTGAAATAACAGATCAGTGGATTGGGTCATTGATGCTAGCAGGATTACCGGAAAAATTTGCACCGATGATCATGGCTATCGAGCATTCCGGTATTGCAATCACGGCTGACGTCATCAAAACAAAATTGTTAGATTCGGAACCATTGGACATGGCGGGAATGACATTGAACGAAACGCAGAACACTGAAAAGGCGTTTGCGTCAAAGTGGGGAAAACAAAAACCGAAACATGGCAACACCAATCAGAGCGGGAAGTCAACGTCAAACGTCAAAGTGACAGATGGTGGAAATAAGAACATAATCTGCTACAAATGTAAAACTCCGGGTCATTATCGTAATCAATGTCCAATGTTGGATAAATCAAGCAAGAATAAGTCATCAAATGCATTTAGTGCTGTATTCTTGAGTGCTAAATATAGTAAGGACGAGTGGTACGTGGATTCGGGAGCCAGTACTCACATGACGGCTGTTGCAAGTTGGTTGCAAGAAACTTCGACTCCACAGACATGCCCAGAGATTATGATTGCAAATCATGAGAAACTCGAAGTTTCATGTCAAGGAAATGTTAGAATATCAACACCACAAGGCTATGATATAACAATCAAGGATGTTTTATGTGTTCCAAGCCTGACAACGAACTTATTGTCAGTGAGTCAATTGATTAAAAACAACAACAGTGTCTATTTCTCAGACAGTCACTGTTTGATATACAATGCAAAGAAAGAATTAGTGGCTGTTGCTAACCTAATTGACGGTGTGTACAGGTTGGATTTATGTACTACACCAGTGACTAAATGTTTACTTGCCAGAGATAGTGCTTTGATATGGCACAGGAGGTTGGGACACATAAATGCTCAAGACTTGAATAAAATGAAGAATGGTGCCGTGGAAGGTGTTACCTATGAAGACAGTTATGATGTTACCAAATCTAACTGTGTGGTTTGTTGTGAAGGAAAACAATCACGACTACCATTCCCCACTGGCACAAGAGGTACAAAAGTTCTGGATATTGTGCACGCCGACGTATGCGGGCCAATGGAAACCAAATCTATTGGAATGTCACGATACTTTCTTCTATTTGTAGACGACTATACTCGTATGTCATTTGTCTACTTTATGAAAAACAAAAATGAGGTCTTCAAATACTTCAGAGAATTTAAAGCCATGGTGGAGAAACAGACAAATGCCAATATTAAAATCTTACGAACAGATAACGGTGGAGAGTTTTGTTCGAAAGCAATGGAAGATTTTTTAAAATCATTTGGCATTGTACACCAAAAAACAAACCCCTATTCGCCCGAACAGAACGGTATGTCAGAACGAAACAACAGAACAATTGTTGAAAAAGCGAGATGCTTGTTGTTTGACGCTAAGTTGGATAAAAAGTTCTGGGCAGAGGCGGTATCGACAGCAGTATACTTGAAAAATCGATCTATAGCATCAGGCCTTAATGACAAAACACCATACGAGATGTGGCATGAAAAGAAACCCATTTTAAGTCACATACGAATCTTTGGCAGCCCTGTTATGGTACATGTCCCCAAAGAAAGGAGAACCAAATGGGATAAGAAAGCTCGGTAGCATATTCTTGTTGGTTACTCAGAACAAGTGAAAGGCTACAGAGTATACGACCCTGTCATGAACGAGGTTACTACCAGCAGAGATGTAGTGGTGATGGAGTCAGCAGTGTCAAGAGGTATGCCTACCACCACTGAAGTGACATGGTGTGTGGATGATAAATTGCCTGTTCCTGTAGGAGATGATCGTTCAGTGGGGGAATCTGACCAAGAACGATCAGTATTAGAAGCCCAGGAAAGCTCTGACAGCGACTCGTCACAGGTGACATTCTACGAGACTGAAGCAGATGAAACTTTTGTTCCTGAGACTGATGCAGATGAGACCTTCGTTCCTGAATGTCCAATTGAGCCACCAGAACCACACTATCGCCCCTCGGACAGACCAAAGAGAGTGATACGGAAGCCAGCAAGGTACGACCATACAGGCTTGTTGGCTACTACAGATACTGAACTGACGGTGACAGAAGCTATGAATAGTCCTGACAGTGTCCATTGGCGGAAGGCAATGGATGAGGAGTTGGAGTCGTTCCGAAAGAATGAAGTGTACGAACTTGTCGACGCTCCAAAAGGTGCTACAATTGTGCAGTGTCGTTGGGTGCTAAAGAAAAAGATCAAAAGTGATGGTGACGTGCAATATCGTGCGCGGTTGGTCGCCAAGGGTTTTACCCAAAAATACGGACTTGACTATGATGAAACCTTTTCACCCGTTGTGCGACATTCAACTTTAAGGTTATTGTTTGCATTAAGTGTAAAACTAGGACTGGACATCACCCATTTAGATGTTAAAACTGCTTATTTAAATGGCCATTTGAAAGAGGACATTTATATGTATGCTCCTGAAGGTTTTGTATCTGAAATGGAAGGTAAAGTTCTTAAACTCAAAAAGGCAGTGTATGGATTAAAACAATCCGCCTTAGTTTGGTATGAGAGAGTTAGGGATTTACTGTGTAAAAATAATTTTAAAAACTGTACACAAGAGCCATGTTTATTTACGAAGATGTGTAAAGATGTAAAAATTATAATAGCATTGTATGTCGATGATTTCCTAATCTTTTCCAATAATAAAAATGAGAGTGAGAAGTTAAAGTGTATTCTAAACTCTGAATTTGAAATCAAAGACTTGGGTGAGGTTAATAATTATTTAGGTATGAGTATTAAAGTTCACAAAAATTGTAATAATTATGAAATAACTGTAGACCAACAACAGTACATAGAAGAGTTATTGCTGAAATTTAATATGACTGAATGTAGAACAGCTGATACACCTATAGAGAATAAATTAAATGTAACAAAAGCAGAAAAATGTACAGAAGGAATTAGCTATCAAAAACTCATAGGCTGTCTTATGTACCTTGCAGTCATGACAAGACCAGACATTACCTACTCTGTTAGTTATTTAAGTCAATTTAATACTTGCTACAGTGACGAACATTGGAACTATGCTAAAAGAGTTCTTAAATATTTAAAGAAAACTAAAATGTATTGTTTAAAGTTTAGTAGTCAAGGAGAAAGCTTACAAGGTTTTGTTGACGCCGACTGGGCAAGTGATAGCTTAGATAGGAAGTCATACACCGGATTTTGTTTTGTTATGTCAGGTACTGCTATTTCATGGCAAAGTAGGAAACAGAGAATTACAGCCCTATCAAGCACTGAGGCTGAATATGTTGCACTCTCTGAAGCCTGTAGGGAGGCAATATATTTTAAGATAATTGTTGTATGAGCTGACTGGATCTTTGTTAACAATTAGGTTGAACTGTGACAACCAAAGTGCATTGAAGATGGCCACAAACCATCAGTGTCACAATAGATCAAAACATATTGATGTTAAGTACCATTTTGTAAAAGACACGCTCAAGAGTAAAAATGTAGAGGTCAATTATTTATGTACAAATGAAATGCCAGCAGATTTATTAACTAAAGGTCTAGGTACAGTCAAACACTATAAATTTATGGAGAAATTAGGTATCCTAAAGTTGTAATTTGTAACTTTAAGCTCTGTAGTATGTTTAGTTTATTTTGATAAGTGGGGGTGTTGTAATTAATAATTTAACAATATCAAAATATGTACACAGTAGCGCCATCTAGGCTGTATAAGTATTTGTCATTGCCACTGCGTCTTGCCTACCTTTTAAAAAGTTACGAATAAATCACTCTGCACTGGATAACGCATGTGTTTACTTTAATAGTCATTAGTGATCGGCTGTACTAAAGTTAACTAAAAGACCAATTTGAACGACCAAGACGGAATAGTTCGTTCTCGTTCACTTAATTAAAGGAATTACTTCCTATTAGTACATAGTACATGTACTACACAAGCCTAGTTATGGCGTATCCGCACATGCCGGGCGGCACGGCCGGTTCGGTTCGGTTCTGGGTTAATACCCAGTCCTGACCTAAATTAACTGGTGGATCTATTAATCCGGTCCACAATATCTTCTAATTACCAATAATTTACGACCTTTCAAAAGACTAGATAGAATGAAAGGTCTAGTATTCATTATAATATAATGTAATATATAATGTAATAATTTATATTATAATAATCTTCTATTAAATTTTATAAAAAAAAACTAGCTTTGGTCGCCCGCTACGCGGGCTACAAAAGCTAGATCTGCGATGCTGGCCGCTCCGGGCTTCGCCCTACGCGGCGCTCGGCCTGCGGCCTCGCATTCGGAGCTCGGCCTTCGGCCTCGCAAAAATTACAGGGGGTTTTTATTGTCTGTCACTGTGCTCTTGTGCTTTTTTGACGCAACACAAGTAAATCTATGGCGACTGTGGGGATTTGAACCATCGCTCGGCCTTCGGCCTCGCCTTTCTGTCTGTCACTGGGCTCTAGTCCTTTTTTGACGCATCAAAAATTAATCTATGGCGACTCACAGGCTTTAAACTATCGCTCGGCCTTCGGCCTCGCCTTTTTCTACGTTAGCTAAGCCCCCCTGCATACAATTTGTATGGAAAACTCAGTTCCATTTGGAAAATGGGTAACTGCTTGGCGGCCATCTTGGATTTTCAAAATTTTGCATTTTTCCCTTAATCTGGACGATTTTCTGCGCCGAACCCCATTTTTACTTTTTTTCTAACTTAAC
>NW_021130789.1:600000-762174 GCF_004193835.3 Ostrinia furnacalis | reverse complement strand
AGGAGGTACTCCAACGACGCTGATGGAGTGGTTCTCATACATCCAAATGCAGCTATACTTGCAAGGCGTTACAGACTTTGAAGTGGGTTTTTTACTTTGTTTTCAGTTTTTTGTAAAAGACACTTATTTTTTATTTCTCAAATAAGGAATAGCTTAAGGTTTTGTAGTAATATTCATTTAAATAACTAATTTTTACTAACAAATAAACCATTTTTTAATTTACTACAAAGCTGGCAATGTGCACTTAAAGATACATACTATATTTCCAAAACTACATACCTAAGATTTTTTTTCGTATTTTTTACGTGATTTTTACTCGTCCTAAATCCAATATTTATAGTGTAAATCACAAATATTAACCAAAACCATCGTTGCCAAGTATAGGGTTAATAGCCGCTTCGTTCGTTTCAGCTAAATGACGTCCACTGCTGGACATACGACATACATTTTATTTATTTATTTATTTATTTATAGGCTTCCTCCAAGGATTTCCACATCGACCGGCCTGCCCTGCCCGCATCCAGGTACTTCCCACAACCTTCATCAGATCGTCGGTACACCTAGTGGGAGGGGCAGATCTCCCTGTCCTTTATAAAGGTAGCAGGAAGGCGCTGGATGCAGGCCGCTACTAACCAGTCAATCTTTAAATCATTGGGGACCTATGTTCAGCAGTGGACGTCCTATGGCTGAAATGATGAAGATGACTTTTTGTGAACGGGCTATAATTATCTCATAAGCCGTCAAAATGATGGATAATAGGAATAAAAAACACAAATCCTCCTTTTTGAAGTCGGTTAAAAAGAGACTAATCCTACCACTGCAACTCCATTATAGCAAGTAGATTTACAATAGAAAATTCTATTTTGTACGACAATACGGAACCCATGTGCGAATCAGACTCGAACTTGACTGATTTTTTATGAAATACGAATCGAATAAGCAAGTTTTCAAATTAATCATTACTTTTACGTACAGTCTGTATTGTTTGTAGTTGATTTTATTTCATCGTCATTTACCTCCACTCCAGGAGCACGACCCTCTCTAATTTACCAGAAACAAATGGAGGATTAGACCTACATTTCTCACTCTTCTCGTCATCAACAGCCCTTTACAGTCCACTGCTGGACTATGAGCCTCCTCCACTATAGTGGACGGTTTTGCCATAATCTCCACGCTTGGCAGGCGGGTAGAGATCGCAGTTTAAAAGATTGATGTTTTTCAGAGAGCGCCGCTGCCCGTTCTCTGTTTGATGTAGTCCATAAGTCGCCTCTTACGACACTCTCGTGAAGAGTAGGACGAGGCTTCGCACACTCCCCTCGCTGGCTAGATGAGTTTGGGAAGTTTCTTTCAGCACTGTAAAATAGGCCCAATTCCACTCTTCCTGTGGATTTATTAAAAAGTGACTAAGGGACAGTGGGTATGCCATTTCATGCATTTCCTGACCAAAAAAAGTCACTCCCGTTGCTTAAACCTTTACAACTACGCATATTATGATTTTAAAGCAATTTTGATTAATAGACAGAGTGATTCAAGAGGAAGGTTAATGTCTAAATTTCGTGCAAAGTCGGAGCAAGTCGTTTGTTGCTAGCTGACCCAGCGAACTTCGTACCGTCTAACAGACAATAATTAGGTCGTGCTATATAAGATCTTTTGATAGTAGGCTAAAAAGTTGCTACCTCCCTATGATACGAGTACCTTTTATCAAAATCGGAGGTGGAATTGTGTAAGAGTAGGCGCACACCGTTGATTTTTTGTCGGCCGATAGTTTAGTCGGGCAGTTGATCAGTATGGGCATGTATGGGAGTGCGCACACTACGCCGATTCTTCATACAAATTAAAAATTTTATAAAAAAAAATAAAACCGACTCCAAAAAACCTACACTAAAACGTAGAAAAATAATTACTAATTACCTACTTATTTATTAGGACGAATTATTAATATTTATGTAGGTATACCATGATTGATACTTTTGGAGTCGGTGCAGGCAAACTTTACATGTTTCATAATCTTGGCACCGACTCCAGAAGTATCAATCATGGTATACCTACATAAATATTAATAATTCGTCCTAATAAATAAGTAGGTAATTAGTAATTATTTTTCTACGTTTTAGTGTAGGTTTTTTGGAGTCGGTTTTAATTTTTTTTATAAAATTTTACTTATTTCTTGCTTTTTAGTTAACTAATTATTACCTTGATGTTACCACTGAAGGTAGGCAGTACACTGAGACCAAATAAAAATTGGTTCATAATCGGCGGAGATATTGCGTATAAAAAAGTTCATCCCCAATTTTCCACCCTTGGGAGTGAAATATTTTCTTCAAATTCGCATGAAACCACCCTTTTGATAATACCTATTCAACAAAAAAAAAAAAATCGTTCAAATTGGTTTATAATCGGCGGAGATATTGCGTATAAAAAAGTTCATCCTCAATTTTCCACCCTTGGGGGTTGTTTTTTTATTATTAAATTTAAATGGGACCACCCTTGAGGTATTACCTATACGCCGAAAAAATATTTGTTCAAATCGGTTCATAATTGGCGGAGTTATCGCGTAACAAACATAGAAAAAAAAACATACGGGTCGAATTGAGAACCTCCTCCTTTTTTGAAGTCGGTTGAAAATCGGGCACAACTATCGGCCAACTAAAAATCAACGGTGTGCGCCTACTCTTACGCAATTGTAATCATTTGACAGTTCATAGCGTACCTACGATAATTCTGTCAAACGCTTTTTTTAACTGAATTTATCGTACTCTATGAACTGTCAAATGATTACCATTGCTTTACACAATTCCACCTCTTTTCAGCAAGAACGGCTGGAGTTATGAATTGTGTAACTAACCCGACTTTCTTACATACACATTTGTATGTATAAGTGTATAGATTTGCTAATCCTCTCCAACTGTTCTCAGACACACCCTGTATATTTTCATAGCAAAACTTATCATTCCCAGAAGCGTTATGAAAGTACAGTCAGCATATTCAGCACAGATAATTAGCGGCACAAAGGCAAAAGGCAAAAGGACAGAGCGTGTGCCTCGTTAGCGGTAGGGACAGCAAAAAAGGCATATTTTAAGCCTTTTTGGGACTTATCAACTTAAAACGGAAGTTAGAAGTAGAATATTACAATAAAACTGGCTTTTGCATATAGGCTTACTCGCTTGACATTCAGTTTGTCACAGATCAGTCTTCAGTTTGTCAGTTGTAATTATAACCCATTAAGGATAATTAATTTATACGTTACTAGCTTTCGGCCCGCGGCTTCGCCTGCATGAATTTTGTATGTCACAGAGAATCTTTATCGTGCGCGTCCCTGTTTCAAAAACCGGGATAAAAACTATCCTATGTACTTTCCCGGGACTCAAGCTATCTCTATGCCAAATATCATCTAAATCGGTTCAGTGGATTAGGCGTGAAAGTGAGACAGACAGACAGAGTTACTTTCGCATTTATAATAGAAGTATAGATAGTATAGATTTATAGGGTATAAACAATATAATAATATTTCTAAGGTTCATCAAAATCCGCTCAGTAGTTTTTGCATGAAAGTGTTACTGGCATCTTCACAAACTTTCACATAAAAATAAAACTCCAAAATGTAACTGCACCAAACTTTTTTGTGTTACTGTCAGAAATTCAGGACAAGGAATGTCAAGTTTTTATTTACATCGCAAATAAATCGCGGTACGTAGTTCGCCGAGTCAATTAGTTTAGAATATTAGTTAGAATATAGGGTACAGACAACGGATTTAAATATAATTCAAAATAAATATATTTTGTAAGACATTTACCTATTATAACAACTCATACTTTGCGTATCTTGTTACTTAAACTGTCAGACCGCAAAGATTTTCTCAGATTGATCAAGAAAAATGATCCCACGAGCTCCTTTAAGACGATATTTTAATATTAATCTTCTTTAGAAGTTGTCACGTAATAGACTCTGATATTAATTGTAGCTGGTTTACTAGTACCAGTTAAAATAAGCTGACCCCGCGAACTTTGTACCGCCTACGCTAATCAGAATTAATGTAATAATACTAATACTAATTGTAAAATAATAGGGTATTTGCCACTACCAATCAACTGACGTACTTTTTAAAACTGTCAAAACGAGACTCTCCCACAGATTTTGTATGGCAATACTAGCCAGTGATGTCACTATTTTGTCAACTCAATTAGATTACTTTTTTCAAAGACAATGCAATCAAAAATCTTAATTTACAGGAAATTTAAAATTAATTACGTTTTTAAGACCAGAATGAAGTGCCTTTTTAGAAAAGTTGCTTTAGAATTATTGGGGAGTGGTAGTAAATACCCAATTTTTCAAATTAGTTAAGTAGTTTCGGAGCTACAAACAATGAATATATCATTTTTATTAGCAGTATAGAAAAGACTGACAATAGTGAGACATAGATTGCCCTCTGCCAATATGGTAATCATTGGGGGAGGCCTATGTTCAGCAGTGGACGTCCTGTGGCTGAAATGATGATGATGATGACTATAGTGACAGAGATTCTTGCAATTCTTCTTCTCAGGACTATAAAATATGTAATGGTTCACTCCACGAGCGCACAAGAAAGGCTGCAGTGCGGGAAGAATGGCGACGGATTGTGAGGCTTGCCACCGGACCTGGTGTGACGACCACGACCACTCTGGCAAGAGTGTAGCGACGAAGAAGAAGAAGAATGGAATATGTCTTTAATAGGACCTCTCCTACTTTTCCGGAGGATGTCGTAAAAGGCAACTAAGGGAAAAATATGCGAACATCGGGCCTCCCCAACCCGTCTGGCCAGCGTGGGGAGTGTAGGCCAAATCCTCCATTTGCCTCTGGTCAATTAGAGACGTGCTCCTGCAGTGGAGACTAAATGACCTGATGATGATGATGAAATTCTTCGTTTTAAGCTATAACTTAAATTTGAATTACATGAGTTTAAGTATAAAAGAAACTACGGAAATTGGGCTACAAATTATTTTGCTGTCGCTACTTTCATAATAGTTGTTGTGTTACATTGTGTTTTGTGAAACTCATTTTACGTGAGCTTTTAGTCGGAATGTAAGGTTATGCCCGACTGCAGAAAGGAGGTTTTGTTTTTATGTGAGATTTGCATGAATTCGCGCTAAAAGTCGCCGATCTTTCTAGTCCAGCTCGCACTTATTACATTCGTTCGTCTTCGTTTCAGCCAAATGACGTCCACTGCTGGACAAAGGCCTCCCCCAAGGTTTTCCACAATGAACGGTCCTGCGCTGCCCGCATCCAGGCTCTTCCCGCGACCTTTACCAGATCGTCGGTCCACCTAGTAGGAGGCCTGCCCACGCTACGTCTTCCAGCCCGTGGTCGCCACTCGAGAACTTTCCTATGCCCCAACGGCCATCTTCTCTACTAGCTATGTGCCCCGCCCACTGCCACTTGATTTTAGCAATTCTGCGAGCTATGTCGGTTAACTTATTACATTATTTTTGCCAAATGCCACTGCTGGACAAAACCCTCCTCCCCAAGGATTTCTATAACGACCGATGCTGCGCTGCCCGCGTCCAGGTGCTTCTCGCCACCTTCACCAGATCGTCGATTCACCTAGTGGGAGGTAAACGTCGAGGCTGACAATAGTGACTGAGTTTCTTGCGCTGCTGCTTCTCAGCACTGGCCCATTTATAGAAGCAGTGGTAGGGTTAATACTGGGACGTGTAAAAGTGCCTTTTATAGCCTCTATTAGCAAAAAGAAATGAGATTTATTAGATTTTTTTAACACGGGCCGGAAGACGTGTTCCCACTTGGTGGACCGACGATCCGATGAAATCCTTGGTGAAGGCCCATGTCCAGCAGTGTGTCTACATAATTAAAATTTGCCTAAAACGAACGAACGTTCTAGATGTTTGCAAGATTCCCCAAGTTGATAGCACTATCCATCCAACCGAAATATGTAGGACGACATACAAAGTTCGCGCTATGCCGCAAGGTTGATAGGTCAGGTCATACTAGGTCATACACTTCTGAAAGCACACTGTCTGCGTGTATTTTTCTAATGCGTCACTCGTAACAATAGACTGGAATTAGCTATGACACATAATAGAATAGATTATTTATTAGGGTATTAATTTGTTAATAATTGAAAACAACATTATACAGGGTGTCCCAGAATGGGTAAATCAAACTGCTAGGGGAGGTAGCTCTACTAATAAAATATGAAAAATAATTATGAAAAAAAGCGTGTTCACAAGGCGGTATCCAGTTTTTTTGCAGGTGCCTACTGTTTTTTGCGGTACGGGTGTTTGCAAAAAAATTAAAAAGTTGGCTAGAAGACGCTGGATGCAGGCCGCTACGAACCGGCCAACGTAAATCATTGGGGGAGGCCTATGTTCAGCAGTGGACGTCCTGTGGCTGAAATGATGATGATTCAAATTATTTGCTAACAAATATACCTAGCTCTAAGCTTTGCACTGGAAGGTAGTCGAACCTTGACTTCGAACTCCTATGTCGTTGCGGGTCCAATGACTGTTTAACTTTTCCCCGGGACAAACTTGACCTTCACTGGTTGGGTTGTAGGCGGTCAAGCTGTAGATCCTGGCTACACAGGAGTTGCAGCGGTGGGAACGAGAGGTGGGAAATAGTCCCGTACACAGGAGTTGCAATGGTGGGAACGAGAGGTGGAATAGTCCCGTAAATATTATTAATATACTTCGCCAAAATTGTACTTTCCTGATGACATCAAAATGCTTTCATGGCACTGTCCTGTCCTTAATACAAATTAACCATATTATTACGCTCGGCCTCATTTACAAATGACGGTGGAACGAATTAGCGGAATTGGAATGTGACTGTGCTAATGTATGGCACGTCCCTACTAATAAACGAGAAAGTAATAATGTCTATCTGTCTATCACGCCTAAACTACTGAACCGAATTTGATGAAATTTAGTGTAGAGATAGTATTAGAGGCTAGCCTCAACAGCTATTTACAAGTAGTGGCGATGAATCTAAACAGAAACACACTAGTTATCTATTTCAAATGCGCCATCAGTCCCGGAAAAGGATATAGAATAGTATTTATTGGTTTTTAAAACAGTTAAAGTTTTTCTGTGACAAACAAAATTTCAGGCGGGCGAAGACGCGGGCATAATACTAGTCAGACTATTTTTAGATAAGATAGGCATCACATGCTACCCAGGGTACCTTTATGTGTTATTAAAGTACATAATTTACCTTCAAAAACCATTTTCATTAATTCTGACAAAGGTAAGCTGAGCTTAAAATATTATTTTATTCCATGCTATTGTGACGGCTATTGATTTCAATATTTCATTCTTTCTTGGAATTTATTATCCTTTTACCCTTTAGAAAAATGTACAACGCCATCTAACGCATATAAAATTAGCATTAATCATAATGCTGCTATGCTAAATTAAGCTTATTCAACGCCATCTATTGAAATGATTTGCAAACACTTTTTTGCTAAATTGCTCACCACGCCATCTAACGTATCCAAAGTAATACGCCTTTTATTACTTCTCTGCTAAATAAAGCTTACGCAGATCAACGCCATCTATTAAGTTATTAAGAAACTCTTTCTTCGTTATAAACGTGAACAGACGGACGGGCTCCTGAAAAACGCCTCCTGGTGGCATAAAGTGAAATCGCCAGCACTAATAGTTTCAGCAACGGCCACAGATGCCAGATGGCGCTAAATCTGAGTAAATAAAGGTTGAAAGTCCGCTCGCTAGATGGCTCTGTAAGTACTCACATTAATGGTTATGTGAAATATAATTTAAGCCACCCCCACCATAGGGCGCTTTTTCATTAATCGGCACGTACAAGGTACCATCGTAAACGGTGATACGTTTGAAATTTGATTTTCGCTGTGCCGTGGGCGGCGGAAAAAGGGTGCTTAGAATTTCATACAATTTCACCCTCATCTGCTGTCATTGTGATATGCATGCTCGTTGAAAAACTCACACTTTTTCACGTAATAATGGCAGGCATTTTTGCTTTGACTGCATTTCTGAGAGAGAAAATTCAATTTTGTTTTATCATCATCATCATCTTTTACAATTTTCCAGTAAATTCAGGTTGTTTTTGTTTTTTTATTTTTTATTTAATTTCTTTACTTAATTCTTTATTAGGGCCACTTTTAACCCGACTGCGCGACTCAAAGGAGTAGTAATATGTTTATTTGACCCTGGTTTTAAGTGCTATTCCGAAGTTTACGACTTCAAAATTTTAGGAAACCCGTGGTTTGTCCACGAGTTCCCTATAAATGTATCGTTACAGAAAGACTAAAATTCTTCCTGCAGCCGAAGTAAAAACTATGCCATGCTTATCCAGATCCTATTTATTCGAATCACCAGAGCGAAAAAAAATATTTTTTCCATCTTTCCAAACTATAAAAAGTAAACCATATTACAGACATCAAACGTATGCAAATATTTAATTCCAATCTCAAAAAACTATAAAAAACAAACGCAAAACTGATTTTAACGACCTCACGCGAACGCAGCGCCCTCTATAAGCTTACGACATCAATACAGCGCCCTTTGGGAAATAAGCGGAATATTGGGATGAATAAATTATTGTACGTGTGAAATATGTTGTGGTAAATCTTAGATGCTTCAAAAAGTATATAGGTTTAGCTACGTATACAGGATGTCCCAGAATGGGTGAATCAAACTGATAGGAGAGGTAGCTCTACTAATGTACTATCCCTAAAAAATATGAAAAAAATAAAGCGCATAAGGAAACAAAAAAAAATGTTTTAGAAAAAGTGAAAATAAATTAGCTTCGCCTAAGTATCTGGCTATAATTGCAGCGTTTGGAGTTTATTTGTAGTTTTTTCTTACTAATATTAATTTTTGTACATGATCGCTTCGTTTATCTGTAAACAAACTTTTGAAAATAACGACTAGATTTGGAGTTTAGAGCACTTTATTTAAAAAAAAATACGAACTCAAAATTTTTTTTTCATATTATTTTGGGATAGTACATTAGTAGAGCTACCTCCCCTATCAGTTTGATTCACCCATTCTGGGACATCCTGTATAGGTGTAGCTCTATCGTATCTAAATTGGTGAGATGTATGAATTTTTGATCCACAACGAGGAAGCTCTTGGCCTGAATCTCACCTGATAGAAAGTGACGATCAGGCGGAGGTAAGAGCGACCTTCACCCGGAATCCTAGACCACGGAGGAACTGGCATCTACGTCTAACTGCCGAAACACAATGCTGTTAACATTGTTGTTATGGTGACAGAGTTAGGTAAGATGATGGTAGCGAAACAGGTGGACTTAGGACAAGTCATATCACCAACCAAACCGAGCAGAAAGCATTTCCTTTACTGGGAAATCTGTGGTTGAGCATTCTGGGTGAAGATCGCTTCCACCTTCGGCCTGATCATCACAAATGTAAATGAGAAATGCAAGTCAAGAATTTCTCCGTTGTGTTTTTTTTAAGCATGACAAGGCAGGTATTTGACTACAATCGCACCTGATGTTAAGTGGGATGCAGTCTAAGGATAGTACATATCTACATTCTTACAAAAACATTATGTCCTTTTTTAATCTGAAAAAAAAAAGCATAACGGGACTATTCCCACCTCTCTTTCCCACCACTGCAACTCTTAAGTAGCCCGGATCTACAGCTTGACCGCTAATAAAAACCCAACCAGTGAAGGTCAAGTTTGTCCCGGGGAAAATTAAACTGTCATTGGACCCGCAACGAAATTAATCAATAATTATAGTAATTTTAACAGTTTAAAAAATAAGAAGTTTAGCTTTAAAACTTAAGTTCACAATTCAGAATAGAAACTTACCACTCCATTTCGAAAATAAAACTTTCAGTTCGACACCTAGCCCACAAATCAAATGGCTCTATCTTTGCAAAACCAATTCAACTTTGCGATACTAAATTTAAGTTTTAACTCTTCAGTTGCACGGTTTGAACTTTGAGTCTCGATTCCAGGTGTCTATTCTTTGCTAAGATTTATACAAACACTTATCGGTTTGTCTTCTTTTCAAGTTGCATTGTGCTTGTGCTATTTTTGTATGAAATTGTCGTTTTGTATGGAGAATTTTGGTCTTGGGTAGCAATAGCAAGGTTCTGGAGTGGGTACCACGTACCGGAACACGCAGCATAGGACCACAAGGTTGACCGACAAGCTCATAAAGGTAGTAGGAAGATGCTGGATGCAAACCGCTACCAATCGGTCAGTATGGAAATCGTTTGAGGAGGCCTACGTTCAGCAGTTCGTTCGTTCGTTCGTTTCAGCCAAATGACGTTCACTGCTGGACAAAGGCCTCCTCCAAGGTTTTCCATAATGAACGGTCCTGCACTGCCCGCATCCTCTTCCCGCGACCTTCACCAGATCGTCGGTCCACCTAGTAGCAGTTCAGCAGTCTTATGGCTGAAATGATGATGATGATGATGTAGAAGGAGACTGAAACTTCTGCGCCAGAAATTTCTCCTTTAACGAACACAATTTTTTAAGTAGGTAGAAACATTAATTTTCAGGAAGGATTTAAAAAAAATTGTACTGAGACTACTGTATAATTCTCAAAATTCTCAGTTCGAAGTTGGTCGTCATATTTCGGAAAGCGCATTTTGGGATGTTATATTATGGTTAAAATATAATATTATGTTAATAAATAGATGCAAGTTATGTATCCAGTGTTTTGTTAAACAATATAGATCTACCATTTGCATTATAAGATAAAAGATAGCGGTAATGAGAACATTTTGTCGCTTACTTCCTTTTAGAGTAAACTAGCGGCTGCCCGCGACTTCGTACGCGTGGATCCCGTTTTACCCCCTTCATCTATCTTACGCGGTTTAGATTTTTTCATACAAATGTTCCCGTGGGAATTTTGCAATATCCTGTTGTAACTAAGCTTTATGTTTACTAAGGTGAGAATTTCGGGAATTCCTTTCTTAGTGCACCTCTACGGTACCCAAGCTACGTCCCTTCCTTTCAAGTGCCTACGTTTAGCCGTTTAGGCTGTGCGTTGATATGTCACTAAGTCAGTCAGTTTCTCCTTTTATATATTTAGATTAAAATGTAGTTCTTGAACGTACCTATCTATTTTTAACAAAATTCTTTGACGATCCATTATTAATATCCAAAGAAAAGGAAAAACGTCTTGAAAAGTTCCGTCTAAGCTGTTAGTTATTGTTAGTCTTTGTATTTTATCGCGTTAATTATTTAATTAATATTAACAAGCGTTGACTTTTGCCCTTTGTGTATTTCTGGAAGAATTCATTCGTTAAGCCAATTATACTAAAAACACAAAATTATAACACTCATTAAGACATTTATTAATTAACGTTCGGTTGTCACATTAATAAAAATAAAATAACCGTTGAAAATAATAGGAATTGATTGGATCTTGTAGACTAGTGTAGGCAGTCCTCCCACTCAGTGGACTGACGATCTGGTGAAGGTCATGGGAAGCGCCTGGATGCGGGTAGCGCTGAACTGGTCGTTGTAGAAATCCTTGGGGGAAGCCTTTGTCCAGCAGTGGACATTTTCTTCATCTAAATTTAGGTCTCTTAAAGAAGTTCAAAGTTGCACAGCATGCTCGGTGTAAACGAACTAAAGTCGCTGACATAGCCCGACGGATTAGCAAGCTGAAGTGGCAATGGACATGGCACATAATAGTACGCAGAACTAACGGCCGATGGGGCAGCAAGGTTCTGGAGTGGAGGTCGCGTACCAGAAAACGCAGCGTGAGACGTTCACTCATAAGGTGGACTGACTTCATAAACGTAGCAGGGAGGCGCTGGATGCAGGCCGCTACCGACCGGGCAATATGGAAATCATTGGGGGAGGCATGTTCAGCAGTGGACGTCCTGTGGCTGAAATGATGATGGACGTCTTTAGGTTGAAACGAAAATTCGTACCAAGCAGAGACATTACATATTAATTTATTTTCCACCAAAAAATAACTCGCAATGATTCAATCACTTCATTTATAAAAGCGCCGGATAATTTATCAAGTGGCAGCCACAATGTCCTTTGTTCCACACAATAAGTCTGTCATGAACAAAAATGGCGACATGATCGATCGACCCGTGGATGTATCGGTTAATTTGGCAACTAATATAATACGGAAAATACGAATAAATTGCAGTCTCTGAAAAAGTTCCAAAAGCACATCAATTTTGCAACAAAAATTATAGCGACGTAAAGTAAAAGTTTATTTTTTTTGAAAGCCGCTTTTACACATTCTAGTACTTATTATGGGCCACGGCATATTATGCTGAGTGGAGTCCCATCACGATGGGCATCGCTGTTGCAACAGGGTGGCACTGCTCAGTTCACTTTTTATTTCCTTGTAATATTTATGGGCTATTTCTGTCTTTATTCCGTATACTTTATTTGTTCTGTGAGTGATGTTCATCGTAATAAATATTTCTTTCTTTCTTTCTATTAAATATTAACACTGCCACCTGCTTCATTCATGAGAATAAGATGGACTTATACCTGAGCTTATACTGAGAAAGAAGCATTGTGACTGAGTTTCTTGCGCTGCTTCTTCTCATCACTGGCCCATTTATTGTCCCAAAGCAGTGGTAGGGTTAATACTGGGATGTGTAAAAGCGCTTTTTAAAAGCCTATTTGTAAAAATAAATGAGTTTTATGAATTTTGAGTACGAGTTTTTATGGATCGCAAAGGAAATGGGTCTGTTAGAAAATGTTTAATAGGTTTATGAAACTAACCAACCCTTTTTGTGGTCCAGTGTATTTGATTTTCTGGACCATCAGGTAGATGACCATAAGAAAAAGCCACAGTGACGCTGAAAATATCATAACCCTCCTTAACTTAACTGTAGTCGGGTAAATGCAAGCTGGGGACTTCACAAAGCAGCAATATCGCTAGCACACGCCCAGCCATACTCATTGGCTCCCAATCGGTACAATAGCGAATAAGCGAACTATTGCATTAGGAATTGGGTCACCGGGACACAGTTTTCAATGAACAGCCAAGTCATCGATATAAATGTAAATGAAGCGCTAAATTGAGACTTTTTTGAAAGAAAGATTGAATTTACTCAGAATGTGTGAGCGATGCGTGGGACGTCCACCCACAAGGTGCCCGACGACATCATAAAGGTAGCAGGGAAGCGCTGGACGCAGGCCGCTACTAATCGATCAACATGGAAATCATTGGGGGAGGCCTATGTTCAGCAGTGGATGTCCTATGGCTGAAATTATGATGATGTGGGAGCGATGATGATGAGGAAAACCGGGAGAAAAGAGTCGTTTTTTATTTAAATTTTCTTTTCATCTCTACAATTATTATTCTTTTCAAGATGTCTAAAATCTCAACTCGGCTACATGTAGGCCTACATAAAATATTAAGAATGTAATGATGTGGTGCAAACTTCATTGGCAGTGGGCGGGCCACATGGTTCGTAGAGCTGATGGTCGTAGGGACAGATAATTTCTCAAGTGGCTAGTGCCTACGCTCCTTAGGCAGGCCTCTCACTTGGAAGACAGATGAGTCATCGGCGATGACCTGGTGAAAGTCGCGGAAACCGTCTGGATTCGGGCCGCTCGTTGTTGAAACGGTGACCGCTTCTTTTCAGCACTAACCCATTTAAGTATTTTCTCGGAGCAGTGGTATGGTTCAAGTAATACTGGGAAGAGTAAAAGCGCTTTTTAAAAGCCTGTTTGCAGCATTTTAGTAATATTACTATACATTACAACTCAATAGCTTATAGAAAATAACTGACTTATACATATTATTATAATATGACTTATACATGTTGTGGCTGTGGCTAAAATCCTTGAGGCATTTTTTCAACAGTGACGTCCACTGCTGAAATTATGTGGCTGTTCTTCTTACCCTACATGCCGGTTTCAGTTAGAAAGTCTGTCGAACGAGCATGTAATCGATGGAGCTTTGGATTGTCGAGTATTTTTGGAGACGTTCTGCGAAATCAGCAAGCATTTTCTGCTATCGAGAAATGAAGGGAATTTCAATTCTCTTTTTCATTCATTAGAATTGGATCTTTTGAAGTAGAATACGATGAAATATCATCTTTACCTATTTATCTGTCGTGTCATATTAGCCCATAACGTTAAAGGAACGCACATTTTACCTCTGAAAATTTTTGTTTGTAATTTTATACAGCGCCATCTTGGCTGAATAAAATGAAGTACCCGTACCCAAATTCCCCCTAGGTGAACTAAGCAGGTGGACTACGACCGAACATTTAATAGAACCACTCCCATTCTTCCCGTGGATGTCTTAAGAGGCGACTAAAGAACAAATATGCGAATACCAGGCCTCCCCAGCCCGTCTGGCCAGCGTGGGGAGTGTAGGACAAATCCTCCATTTGCCTCTGGTCAATTAGAGGGTCGTGTTCCTGCACTGGAGACTAAATGACCTGATGATTAGTATCATACAATCGAGAGAATTCGATCCTCATTTAAAGGAAATAAATGATGATTCTGATGATTCTCATTCTGATTCTGATGATTCTCCTATGTTCTTCTGATTAATTTCGTTGCGGGTCCAATAACAGTTAACTTTCCCCCGGGACAAACTTTACCTTCACTGGTTGGGTTTTTATTGGCGGTCAAGCTGTAGATCCTGGCTACACAGGAGTTGCAGCGGTGGGAACGAGAGGTGGGAATAGTCCCATCAATAGTGCAGTGTAAGCGATAGAAATAGTCCCGTTAATAAGTTATTAATAATGACTCACGCTTTTCATGACACCCTGTATAAAAATATAGGGTGAGACACATTTGCGGATTTGCGGCCTTCAGATCGTCTTGTTATTGGAAAGAAGTAGAAAACTCCGCAAATACAAACTTTGGGGATATTTTGTTCGCGAAAAATGCCTAATTTAGAAAAACTTTTTATCTGTTCTCGCTTTTGTTACACGAATTAGTTATTGTGTTTGAAGAAGAATAAATGCCTATAGATATCAGAGTACTGTAAAATAAAATAAAATAAAATAAAAATAAAAATAAATAAAGATTATATCTAGGTAACTAGGGGCTGCCCGCGACTTCGTACGCGTTTACCCGTTTTACCACCCTTAGGGGTTGAATTTTGCAAAATCCCGTCTTAGCACCAACGTTCTAAAAGGAACCCCCATGCAAAATTTGAGACTCCTAGCACTTGTAGTTTCTGAGATTTCGTGATGAGTGAGTCAGTCAGTGACCTTTCGCTTTTATACAATGTATACCGACATTACTACTTACTTACAATAGTATTATTGTAACTAAGCAACCGTCTACATAGTTACATCGATCCAATTAAAATACAAGTTTTGCGTAATGATGATGACATTGTCTACGAGACAAAGTACCTAAGGATTGATTTTGCTTATTACATTACCTACGTATTACAAAATACAAAGGATAAGTAGGCCTAGTCACAATAATGTAAGATTTTATTGATTGTCAAAAATAGGCTCCGAAATTATTATTACTAAACCGATTTAAAAAAAATCTTTCGCCATTAAAGACGTGGCACATTTATCAACCCGGAAACGGATCGTAACCGTATCAACTCAAGGCGGTCAGTATTCTTTGTGTGAAACTCCATACTGCAACGTAAACTATCCGCACCGTAACGTAAACGCCTCGCCTCGCGGTTGACAGCGCGCGAAAGGCGATGACAGCTCGCGGAAGGCGATGACAGCTCGCGGAAGGCGATACGGTGTTGATCCCTATCCGAGTTGATAAGTCTGCTATGACCTTAAGGATGGAATCGACCAAACAAGAGTAAATATTAATCTCAGAATAAATCGTCAGTTTTGACATAATTTCCATACTGAAACTGTCAATGTGCCAGTTATACCAGGAGTTATTCTCGGATTTTTTTTATCCATAACGAGGAAGCTCTTGGCCTGTATCTCACCTGAATGGTAAATGACGATCAGGCCGAAGGTAGAAGCGAGCTTCACCCGGAATCCTCAACCACGGAGGAACTGGCTATCTTACCTCTAACTGCCGGAACACAACAGTGCTGTTAACATTGTTGTTATGGCGACAGACTTAGGTAAGATGGTGGTAGCTAGCCAGGCGGACTTATAACAAGCCCTACCACCAACCAAACCGAACAGAAAAATCTGCCCCCACTAGGAATTGAACCCGGGACCTTTGCGTCTGAAGCAGGTGGTCTTACCACTAGACCACAGAGGCGGATAAAAGTTTGGTCGAATAGGGCCTAAAACAGTTAAATCTACTCAATCTTTCTACCCTACATCGTGTACTGTAGACAATCTTCACCCAGTGCGCAAGAATGTTGGGAATTACTGGAGGCATCCCTCCTCCAGATTACCTCAATAGGGATCTTGTTCCTTCAGGAATACCGGAAGGGAGGTCACGGGACATACGGACGGTAAGGACGGCGAACACAATAAAGATTTGAATGAACAAAATAATCAGATTTGTAATAATTNACAATTTTATTTATTTATAAAATATCGTCACCGTCGTGGCAGAATTAAATAACTGACACTTTTGGCAAAAACCACTTTTTCCACTTTTTGTATAGTAGAGAGTGTTACCTATATTTTGGTCTTACTCTCGTGGCAATATCTATGATATTTCCAAAGATATCTTCAGTTTAGTGAAACTATTGACCATAAATTACAACTCTGTTTGTTGTAGAATTTACGTGGCAAAACTGAATAAGTGACTTTATTTAATTCTGCCACAACTCACTGCAAAACATTGCTTCAAAATACTTGTACTAAGAAAGTCAATAAGTGACTTTATTTAATTCTGCCACAACTCAATCCGAAACATTGCTTCAAAATACTCGTACAATTGTGTTTTTGATTTATTTAATTTTTGTATTATTACTTTAAATGTTACTTTTAATTTCAATGTTCATTACTCAGATGTTGAATCTGGATAGTTACCTTCATCATCATCATCATCATCCACTGCCGAACATAGGCCTCCCCCAATGATTTCCAATATGACCGGCTGGTAGCGGTCTGCATCCAGTGCTTTCCTGCTACCTTTATGAAGTCCACGTTGTGCTTTCCGGTACGTGCCCTCCACTCCAGAACCTTGCTGCCCCATCGTCTGTCAGTTCTGCGTACTATGTGCCCTGTCTCTTGTACAGAAAAACTGAGCATAGCCCTCTTCAAAGCACGCTGTGCAACTTTAAGCTTATTTATAAGGCCTATAGTAAGAGGCCGCGTTTCCGAGCCGTCATCAGTGGTAACACATACAAATTGTAGATTTTCGTCTTTAGGCACTGAGATATTTTGAACGAAAGGATGTTGTGTAGTTTCGTAAGATTTTTCGTTAGTTTTGTGAGATATTTTGGACGAAAAGATTTTGCCATGACCACACAATATCGTCGGCAAACCGAAGTTGAATGATGTACTCGTCGTTGATGTTTGTGCCGAATCCTTTCTATTCAAGGAGTTTGAAAGCGTCTTTCAATGCAGCGGTGAATAGTTTCGGAGATCCGGAGATATAACATCTCCCTCATGCCTCGCTGCAGAGAATCTGCAGAGAATCGCCCTCGTACTCCACTCCTGTACTCGGACCAACATGGTGGCGTTTCTGTACAAGCACTTCAGCACCTCGATATGTACCGATACTTTTCAGAAACCGGCTTGTTCGGGAGGCTGGAATTCATCGAACCTACGCGCGAGATCATTCGTGATGACTTTCGAAAACAGCTTGTAGACATGACTCAGAAGCGAGATGGGTCATTAATTCTTCAGCAAGGTTTTATCCCCTTTCTTGAAGAAGAGTACCACCACGCTTCTGTTCCATGACTCTGGCGTTGTTCCCTGGAGTAAGACGAAGTTAAATAGTCTCTGAAGGACTTCACTTCAATGTTCAGAAGCTCCGAGGTTATCCCGTCATGACCCGGTACCTTGTTGTTCTTTAGGTGTTTGAGAGCCATCCTAATCTCGTATAATTAAGGCTGATAATGCTGATATCCACAATATCTTCGTCGAGGTATATAGCTGTCCATAAAACTTTTCAATCTCACCCAGAACCTCGGCTTTTATTGACGTTACACCACCTTCCGCAGTCTTCAGCTTCGTCAGCTAGCTTCGCCCAATAGAGTTGACTCTTGCGAACACTTTTGAGCCTTGGTTCCTCTCTATCGCCTCTTTAATACTATTTGTATTAAAGTTGCGAACATCATGTCGCAAGGACTTCCATATCTGTCTATTGAGCTGCCGATGTGCCTTAGCGTCAACGGAGATCTGCAGTGACATTGAACGTCATTCTGCCATGACGTTGAGGGTAAGGGATCCCTAGGGAGAGATCCCTATTACAGTTTTATTGTTTTTGGATTATTTTAATTTTGATATTCATTTTGATGTTGGTTATTTCAATTTAATTTCAATGTTATAGGAATCTGATGTTGATGGTTACCATACCAATTTGTTTAATATTTATAAGTATTAAATAAGTAGGTATATTCAAGTATTATTTAACAATTTTACAGATTTTGACTAAAATTGCATTAACAAAACAAATATAATAAAATGAATAAATCAACATTTAGGTCAATAAAAGTGTGGCAAAATTAAACAAGTGTACTTATTCAATGGAAATATTCGTTTTTGTAATACCTTGGTTGTGGCAAAACTAAATAAGTGACATACAAAAACTAAATAACTGCAACTTAGTTGTAAAATACGGTTGTGGCAGAACTAAATAATTACATTTTTATTTTTTTATTTAAAATAATACAAAGTAACATCATCGAAGAATATTGAATTAATAAAGGTAAATTTGCTGTATAGAATATCAAAAGACCGACAGTAAAATATTTGTACCCTTAAAAGTTATCGCCATTTTTAACGAAAAAAAACACAAAAACGTGAATATCTCGCAACTTTGATTTTGTCAGTTATTTAATTCTGCCACGACGGTGACGATATGTTATTCCATTTCAGTAGCCCATAAATTGTATCACCATGTATAAATTGTAGCCCACAAGTGTATGTTCACATACATCTTCGGATCTCAGTACTAAACTTCCAGATTCGCACTAAAAGTCATCTCATTTGACTAAAAGTGCTTGAAAATTTCAGATACCGTAAAAATCACGAAAAATAATATTTGTATTGAATTTTATTAAATTGACAAATCTAAAAATATATAAATTACACCAAAACTGTTAGATTTTTTTTAAAACTTTTTAACAACATCCCGTACCAGGTGGGGTGTGTGACACCCACACGCACTTTAAAGGCATGTAACTCAGTTGGTAGTTACCGCTGGACTGATTTTGCAACGCTGATCGAAGCAGCAGTGTCATAATTCCAGCTACTGAGAATTTCAAATTCAGCACATGCAAATTTTTAAAATTGTGGCTATTTTTAAAGGACTGGGGTGTGTCACACCCCACCTCGTACAGCGAGGGTTAAACTTAACTCGTAAGTAAGTAACGTAATTAGCTTACGACTTTGGAAATGTAACACTCTTTGAGAGTCGTAGTGCTTACGGCTGGTAAGCAACTTACAAAAGCGTAAAATGCTACAATTTTCCATTACTTTTGTAAGAAAAAGTTTTTACAGTTGCTGCTGGATTTCTACACCCGTCACAACCTATATCTATTTCTTTTGAAAGTTTATTCTTTTAAATACAACCTAATTTTGACAGAGCATAAAATACTATTCATCCATTAAAAATGATGGGTGAAGGTCGTTTCTAAATCGTATTTTAGACTATGTAGCACTACCGCAAGATCCGACTCAGTCATGCCCGAACATTACTTTCTCTTAATACTTTACAAAATACATCCCCGCTCGCCATCCCACACAGCCGTATGTCCCAAACCACCATCGATTAAGTAAATAGGTTAACCACAGAATTAACTTAATCCCGATTTAAATAAAAAGCCGGACTCCCATTTTATGGGGATTGATTGCCTTTTGATTTAACGAACTTAAAATGAACGTGACATGAATTAAGTAAATTAGTGAATCATCATCATCAGGTCATTTAGTCTCCACTGCAGGAGCACGACCCTCTAATTTACCAGAGGCAAATGGAGGATTTGTCCTACACTCCCCACGCTGGTCAGACGGGTTGGGGAGGCCTGATGCTCGCATATTTGTCCCTTAGTCTCTTCGTACGACATCATTGGGACAGTTACGTCGCGCTTAAGTCGAGCTGTTGTCACGCCTGAAGCAGACCAGACACTACTGACAGTTTGGTGGTTGGAAATGAAGCTTACTAAAGCAATCACGTCTAAATCTATCAAGCCAAAATATCACAGGCGTAACTTACAAAATAACGGCACTATTCCCACTTCTCGTTCCCACTGCTGCAACTCCTGTGTAGCCAGGATCTACAGCTTGACCGCCAATAACCCAACCAGTGAAGGTCAAGTTTGTGCCGTGGGAAAGTTAAAACTGTCATTGGACCCGCAACGAAATTAATCAGAAGAATGTAAGAGGAGTTCAAAGTTAAGGTTCGATTTCCCTCCATTGTAAAGCGGATTTAGTGACATTTAAGAAAAGATATATGTAAAAGTACATCCTACTAATATTATAAAGGCGAAAGTTTGTGTAGATGTTTGTTACCCTTTCACGCAAAAACTGCTGAACGGATTTGGCTGAAACTTTACAGTATTATTATTTGTAACCCATATTAACATATAGGCTATAATTTATACGAATCTGTGGCACTAAATTTCACGCGGTTGAAGCCGCGGGCAAAAGCTCGTAGTAATTTATAATCTTCTAAAAGGTAACAATTGAAAGTAAGCTTCAGCCTTTTTATCTTTAAATAGAGCTAACTTCCTTCATGTCTATAAAAAGTAAAAGGTCTAGAATGTGCTATCGATATTCCTAGACACAACCGTTGGCCTTCAGAGCAATAAATATCTATTTTAGGGCTGAAAATAGCGTAGAAGCGGTCGTTTTTTAAGTCCTACTTGAAGCAGTAACAGATTTTAAGACATTATTCTTACGAGTAAAGGATTGTAGCACACATAATTCAACCCAGAAAAGAATCAACACGAGCCTGTCGCATTTTTTTAAACTAAAAAACAATTAGAAATCACGTAGCTCAAAAAGACGTGTCTCAGATGACTTAGTCATAGACTTTTTTAAGTTCAGAACCTTTAAAAAAACCTAATAAATAATAACAAGTTTTAAGTACCTAGGTCATCATCTTTTCAGTCATAGGACCGTCCACTACTGAACATAGGCCTCACCCAATGATTTCCACAATGGCCTGTTGGTAACGGCCTATATCCAGCGCCTTCCTGCTACCTTTAGGAGGTCTTCGGTCCACCTTGTGGGTGGATGTAATTGTTAGGTAATTGTAGAATATTCTTCTATAACTTTTCTTTCATCTAAGTGTTTTTGGGACTTATCTTTAGGATAAAAGGGCCACTATGTTAGAAAGAAAACGCGTTTGTCAAGGCTTATTGTAGTGATCTTAGGGAATGTAACTCGATTTGTTCACAGATCCGTGTAAGTATTTCTTTCAAGATGGGACGACTCTTGGGTCATTTACCTGGTTAGTAAGAACGGGTCTTACTTCATTTTAAGAAATACAAAAAAAGAATAGTTATGTTTATTATTATTCTTAGTCGGCCGTTTGGTGTAGTGGTTCAGAACGGACTACTATGCCGAGAGGTCCCGGGGTCGATTCCCGGCCGGGCAGAAATTGAAATGATGAATTTTAATTTCTGTTACGGGTCTGGGTGTTTTCTATGTATAATTATGTATGTATTTACAAAAAAAACTCATAAAAAACTCATAAAACTCATTTATTTCTGTAAGTAGGCTTTAAAAAAGCACTTTTACATGTCCCAGTATTAACCCTACCACTGCTTCAGGACAATAAATGGGCCAGTGCTGAGAAGAAGCAGCGCAAGAAACTCAGACACTATTGTCAGCCTCTTTTTCAAAGGTTTACATGCTTTAAAATGTACAAAGTTATAAATATTTATGCGAGCTAGGCAGTAACGCATCCCAAACATTTTTATCTTTTAAATAATCATGGACTTTATAGTAGCCCTTTTTCATTAAGGTACTTTTAATATGTGCTTTGAATTTATGAATGGGTATTTCTACAACAGTTTGTGGTAATTTATTAAAGAATTTAATACAAAAAAGTATTTAAGTACCTATGTTTACATCCGTTGTCTAGTACCCATAGTACAAGCTTTGCTTAGTTTGGGACTAGAGGCGCAGTGTAAAAAGTCCAAGGATATTTATATTTTTATTATCATTTTAGACTAGCTTTTGCCCGCGCCCTCGCTCGGAGTTAAGGACGAGACACACTTATCAACCCAGAAACGGATCGTAACCGTATAACTTGAGGCGGTCAGTATTCTTTGTTTGAAACTCTGTACTGCAACGCACACTTATCCGCACCGTAATGTAAACGCCTTGCCTCGAGGCGTGAGGCGATACGGTGTTGTTCCCTTTTCTAGTTGATAAGTGTACTATGACCCTAAATGGGATAAAAAGTAATATGTTTTGTCCTCTGGGTTTTGAAAATAATTTATTATTCCATTTTCATCCAAATTGGTTTAGTAATTTAGGCTTGAAAATGTAACAGAAAGACAGGTACATTTTGTAAGTCTATAATATTTCATATTATTTATAACATTAAAAGGGATGGAAAATTTTATATTTTGTTGTTCGGGTCTCGGATAGGGATATCTACCAGATAAATCACCCGCACGCAACATTGGTTTCATAATTTTATTAACCTATCTAAAACTTTATCAGGTGCCAGATAAACTGGTAGGTATTGCAGAAAGTATTCCCAGGAACAAGACCAGACAAGTTGGCGTTTGAAATGAAAGCGCTCGTAACATTTTTTAGGGAATTCTTTCAAAAGCGTGCTTGAAAAGGAAGCTTGAAACGTAGACTTTTCTTAGTTGTACGGTCAAGTTGCCTGTTTGCGTCCACCTAGACTATTGTGGTGAACCCACTCGTAACACAAGCATATTATATTTTTGACCGAACACGAGGGGTTAATGGAACTTTTTTTAATACAATTACTAATTCTTAAAAAAATAAACCTAGTTGCGTTCGAACGACGCATCATTCACTGTTTATAAATAGTTATTAAACAAATAAAATAGTAGAAATAGTTAACAGTGTCACTTGCTACATTCAAATTCAATTTATTTAACAGAAAAACATTTCCCTAGAAGAACTGGCGGAAGAAGCCCAATAACATTCAGGAACTCATAGAAATCGATTTAGATGGTAGTAAGCGGGACTATTCCCACCTCTCATTCCCACCGCTGCAACTCGTGTGTAGCTATTAGAATCTTCAGCTTGACCTCCAATAAAAACCCAACCCAGTGAAGGCCAATTTTGTTAGCATGGTTTTTCACTTGTTTTAAAGTACTAAATCGTGAAGTGAGTAGGGTGGTGGACGCCAGCAGGTAACATGACCCTACTCCATTTCGTGTTCTTTTCACCAACAAATCGGTGAAGCTAAGAGTTTCTTCAAAGCCGGTTTATAGACCGGGAGCCAGATGCTATCTAGTCCCACTAATTGAAACTGGCAATTGTTTCGAATAAACCAGAATAACTTTGCCTCTGAGCTGATAAAAAAAAGGAAGGCGCTGGATGCAGGCCGCTACCAACCGGGCGATGTCGAAATCATTGGGGGAGGCCTATGTTCAGCAGTGGACGATGGCTGAAATGATGATGATGAAGATGATGATCCTATGCTTTTTCCTGGGTATTATAATTATCTATATCAATTTTCATAAAAATCCTGTCGGCTGTTGTTGTGTTTTTTCTTCTATTCTTTTATTTTTCAGCAGTGGACGTCCGCGTCCTGTGGCTGAAAGATATTGATAAAATAGTCTTTCTGTGACAGAGTAAAATTCATGCGGGCAAAGCCGCGGGCGAAAGCCATTTCCTAAATAAATATCTATCTAAATGTATAAAAGGAGAAACTGACTGACTTAGTGACAGATCAACGCACAGCCTAAACGGCTAAACGTAGGCACTTGAAATTTGGAAGGGACGTAGCTTAGGTACGGTAGAGGTGCACTAAGAAAGGAATTCCCGAAATTCCCACGGGAACCGGAATTGGCGGAAAAACCCTTTTGTATGAAAAATCTAAACTGCCTAAGTTAGACGCTTAAAATTTGGCATGCAGGTACCTTAGTAAACTTAAAGCTCAGTTACAGCAGGATATTGCAAAATTCCCACGGGAACGGGAGTTAGCGGGAAAAAACATTTGTATGTAAAAATCTAAACCTCGTAAGATTGATGAAGGGGGTAAAACGGGATCTACGCGTACGAAGTCGCGGGCGGCCGCTAGTACCTAAATAAAGATTTTTCATTTTCATTAATTCATTTTCATCATAATTTTATTCACATAATAATATTATTATTTGAACAGTTACTTAAACATAACCTTCATTGAACAGTCGGGTAAAAATTGACCTGAGTCCCAGACCACATCTGGCTAAGCAAGTGGTTTGCGTTTCACGGGAATACCATCTTGATTTTTAGAATTCCAGAAGCAGGAACGGAAATTCCAGCTCCGGAGCTCGGTCTGGAATCCAATAGGGATATTCATGGAGCGGTGTGTGAGATCGGGTATTGCAATTGAGATGTATGGAATAAGTTGAGGGTAGTTTATTTGGAGAAAATTGCATGTTTGTGTTTTTGTGTCGTTTATAAAATTAAATAGTAAGTGTATGTAAAAAAATAAGACAGTTTTAGGTCAGTTAGGTCATTGTCATGTGCCACGATAGCCGAACGGTGACGGGATCGGACTGGTTTACTCAAGATCCGAGGAACGTGGGTTCGAATCCCACCGCCGTACAAATTGCTAATAATAGAGACGCATGATACAGAGGGCCTACCCCAAATAAAATGAGAATGGGCCAGGTAAAGAAGATGGGTAAAAAAATTTGCTTTTTATCGAAAATTTTCAGGCTGTTCTACCCATGAAGCTGATTTTTTTCGTGATTTCAAAGTTGGTCTCATAGTGAAAGTTGAAACACGAAAGCAACGGAATTTAGTAACTAATTCACACTAAATTGTTTCATTGTCTTCTCATTTTAACAATAAACGCTCATTTTAAAGCTAACTACGACAAAATCAACGAGCTGTGACTTTAATCTGAAAACTACAACTACCTACTGTACCTTTTATTAATCGTCTTTCATCTTTCGCTTCCATAGACAATGGCGATTGTAGCTTTGTGGCACTCATTATTTGAGATCTATTTGGGAAATTGGAACGAAAACTTTGGATTTTCCAGTTCTACTATTATGCACAGGAATGATTGAGGAAATCTATAAAAATGGTTTTATTATGTACTTACTTAAATTATCCAATGACAGTTAAACTTTCTCCGGAAGAAACTTGACCTTCACTGGTTGGTTTATTGACGGTCAAGCTGTACATCCTGGCTACACAGGAGTTGCAGCGGTGGGAACTAGAGGTGGGAATAGTCCAGTTTATATGTATAAACTACATAATTAAGTATAACTAGAAAATTGTGTCACAGAAATAGTTATTCTTCAAACTTGCTGTTGATTCAACCAAAATTAATGATACAGTTGGTGTAAAGTTTTTCATGATCTTAAGTTTATGTAGTTCTTATCCTTTTTAAAAGGACACTTGTTTTAAAAATAGCTGTTTAAAATTCGTTTTTGAAAATTCAACACTTTCAGAGTAATCGAATTATTAAGAAGTCACTAAAAGTTATTTTTATATCACTTCTCTCATTTTTCACACTCCAAAAATGAAAGGAGGTAATTTAATTTACCACACTAACTTCTTTGGAGCTTTCGAAATCTATATTATAAAAGAAAGTCGTGTTAGTTACTCCACTTATAACTCAAGAACGGCTGAACCGATTTAGCTGAAAATTGTCAGGGAGGTAGTTTAGAGCCAGGAGAAGGACATAGGATACTTTTTATCCCGTTCGAAATTTAAAAAAATGTCTGCTTATTTATTGCCATTAAGGCGGAACAAAGTTCGCCGGGTCAGCTAGTATAAAATAAATTTTTCTTTGAGTCACACCTAATTGAATTTGGTTCGAGTGAAACTCTTTTACATTTACATAATATTTTGACGTTTCTTAACGTGAAATGTTATTTTTGTCCGTCTATACTTACAGCCGTTTTGGAAAACAAGGAAGATAAAAAAGTACAATATCCTGCTAGTTTTTTCACTTTATGGATGTAATGAACTTCCTAGTAAATTCGCTATTTTTTCACTATTTTTATGGGCGGTCAAAACTATGTGAAGTCATTTGGGGCTGATTTTCAATCATCGAATACCTTACTGAAGAATAAAATTGCAAAATTGACAGTTTTAGTACGGGAAATATGTCACAATGACAATTTGATTCTTTACAACATCGAACTATCACTACATCGAATGGTCAACACATCTAACGTCTTAACATCGAAAGGTTAGTAAGTTTAAATTAACATGTTGGGCCTTTTTTCCATCCTGCAATTTTTACGTCACCAAGCGCAGTCGCAGGTGATAGTAAACCCTCAATGTATACATTATGTATACAGGATGTTTGTTATACACGTCCTCTAAGGCGGCAGTTAAGCGCGTTTGCTTTGTACCAACTTTGAGGGGGAACCACTGGAGCTGTGAATTTGGGATGCTAATCAAAATTTATGTACACGTCATAAACTCGACTTGGCTTGAATATGCTTGACATATAAACATCATACACTTGGTGTTAACATGCTTGACTTGCTCGACACACTTCACACTTTGGTGTGAAGTGTGTATGGCTTACACACAATAGGGATGTTTCCTGGGTAAAAAAGCAAGAGTTTTAATTAGTCCTTCAGTTAGCTTATCAAAAACTACTCGACACGTATTGTTCACTTTTTAAAACTAATGAAAATGTAAAGAGATAAAGCGTGCCAAAGTTCTAAAGAAAAGGCCCGTGACGTCAGTGAGTGCGTAAAAGTGCAGCACTTTGTGACGTCGCGCGGAACTTTAACGCACTAATATACGTGTCCAATTTTTTTTTTGAACTAAAATTGACGGACTAAAAATTTTTTTGAGGAAAATAGCTTATTCCTTTCCACGAGAAAATTACATCTACTGTTGAACTTATGCCTATAATCGTTCGTTTCTGATAAATGACGGACAATGGCCTCCCTCAAGGATTTCCACAACGATCGGTCCTGCGTTGCCCGCATTCAGGTACTTCCCGCAACCTTCACCAGATCATCGGTCCAGCTAGTGGGGGGCCTGCCCACGGTTATTGCTGCTAATATTATTTTATTATAGACGCGACTAGAACACCGACCAATTACAGGTCAGTGTTCAACTAAGTGTACCGGAAAACGCAGCGTTCCCACGCTGCGTTTTCACTGCGTCCACCCACAACGTGGACCGACGACATCATAAAGGTAGCAGGAAGGCGCTGGACGCAGGCCGCTACCAACCGGGTAACATGGAAAGCATTGGGGGAGGCCTATGTTCAGCAGTGGACGTCCTATGGCTGAGATGATGATGATGGTTCAACTAAAAGTGGCGCTTGTTTCGATACATTTTCGCAGTCGCGTTGCAATTGTGGGTCTAGCAACCGGTTGCTAAAATCCGTTAAAATCCCGCGTTCCCTGTATGCAGGTTCTTACTAAACCTTTGTTTGTCACCTGTCATCCGCTTTGCAATGGAGGGAAGTCGAACCTTAACTTCAAACTTCTACATGTTCTTCCGATTAATTTCGTTGCGGATCCAATGACAGTTTAAAGTCCCCCGGGACAAACTCGACCTTCACTGGTTGGGTTATTGCCGGTCAAGATGTAGATCCTGGTTGTGCACAGGAGCGCAGCGCGCAGCGGTGGAACGTGGCAACGGAACACCGAAATACTAAAAGTGCTTTATAAAAGCTTATTTGCAGAAACTTTTACCGCCTTTTTATGACTATGATTGACTTATACGACCTTTTTATGACTAGTCCCGTCGTCAAACGTTTAAGAACTTTAAGAAAATGTCACAAGTCCGCATTGAAAGTGGTGGTAAAAGCTTGCACGAAATGTTTAACATTATGAAGTTGTGTTCGCGTACGCTTTCACAAAGTTATTTGGTGAAGCCTGCAAACGCAAAGTGAAGGTTTTAATTGCTATCTAAGTAAACTTGTAGGTACTAATATATTTTGAATTAGCTTTCCGACCGCGGCTTCGCCCGCGTGGAATTTTGTCTGTCACAGAAAAACTTTATCGCGCTCGTCCTTGTTTCTAAAACCGGGTTAAAAACTACTCTATGTTCTTTCCCGGGACTCAAACTATCTCTATGCCAAACATCAAAATCGGTTGAGTGGTTTAGGCGTGAAAGTGAGACAGACAGAGTTACTTTCGCATTTATAATATTAAAGCCCGTAATTATATTGCTGGACTATGCGTCAGCGATATAATTACGCGCGAGCGATTAGGATGGGTAGCTTGGGGTCATTGGACAAAATTCTACGTGCTCACAGACCAGACTATAAAATAGACTTTGTGATGCAGATGGTCCAATCAGAAGGCAAAGGTGGACTGGTGATCTAATATACCAAACTATCGACCGACAAAAATCTGTATGTAATAATATACGGAAAGTCTAAGAATAGGAAGAAATACCTAACTATAGGTCTAGGGTTTTAACTCAGTCAGTACCTGAGGTATGGAAAAGGCACGGGATGGAAGGTGTTTTTGAGACCGCCTGGCTAGCTACCACCATCTTACCTAAGTCTGTCGCCATAACAACAATTTTAACAGCACTGTTGTGTTCCGGCAGTTAGAGGTAAGATAGCCAGTTCCTCCGTGGTTGAGGATTCCGGGTGAAGCTCGCTTCCACTTTCGGCCTGATCGTCACTTATCATCAAGTGAGATACAGGCCAAGAGCTTCCTCGTTGTGGATAAAAAAAACTAAGATCATCCTTATCTTTACAGAGTTGATCAAAAGAGCAATTTAATACCTATCAAAGAGCGTTTCTTAAGTACATTTAATAAAATTGGTTTAACGCTAAATTTCTTTCAGCCTTCAAATCTGATAACCGCAGATTTTGCTGAGCCATCCAAATCCCCGCGACTATCAGATCCAGCCATTCATCTCTTTTATTTACCCAAATTAGGGAATTAGGGGCCTTGTCTGGGACATAAGTAGGGTGACCAAGTTATACCATTTAAGGTACAATACAAGATTTTAAACTTTCGCGTTCTATTAAAATAGCAAAAAAATGGTCTCATTGTGACCACGGATTGCTACTATTATGAATTCTGTGCCATGGACTAATGTAGGTACCTACCTAATTCATACAGGGTGTCTCAGAATGGGTGAAGCAAACTGATAGGGGAGGTAGCTCTACTAATGTACTATCCCTAAAAATATGAAAATAAAGAGCATAAGGACACAAAAATTTTTTTTTTTAAAAGTGAAAATGAATCAGCTCTGCCTAAGTATCTGGCTATAATTGCTGCGTTTGGAGTTTACTTGTACTTTTTCTTATTAATATTAATTGTACATGATCGCTTCGTTTATCTGTAAACAAACTTTTAACAAATATGACTAGATTTTGAGTTTAGAGCACATTATTAAGAAAAAATCGGAACTCAAATTTTTTTTTCATATTTTTTAGGAATAGTATCTACATTAGTAGAGCTACCTCCCCTATCAGTTTGATTCACCCATTCTGGGACACCCTGTATAAAAAATGTCGCGTTGTTTGTTTCTCTATTTTCTCTTTATGTACTTCGATTCAAATCCTTTAGAACGTAGGTGCTCACTAAGAACGGATTTTATTAAACTCCACCCCTATGGGTATAAAACGCGATCCACGCGTACGAATTCACGGGTGGCTGCTAGTACTGATATTCAAGACTATCCTGGAACACACTAAATGTGTGGACACATCACACAAAAGGCTTTTACGAGTCAAGTAGATTCAATTAACTGGGAGAGAAATTAACTTAAACTTAACGATTGATGACATTGCAAATTAAGTGGCAGATGTGGCTTTAGGCCCATTAAATTCAGCTATGGTGCGTTATGGGGTTTTAAGGGCTATATTTCACCGGGACACCATGACGGCGCAACCAGTCGCCGGCTACCAACAAAATGTATACAGCTCTATAGAGAGTTACTCACCTGGTGTCCGTTCGGTTGCGCAAAGCTGTATACATTTTGTTGGTAGCGGCGACTGGTTGCGCCGCCGCCATGGTGTCCCGGTGAAATATAGCCCTAATTCTCAGTCTTTACAGAATGTGTAGTTAAGTATGACCAGATAAAAATGTTATTTGCATTAAAGAGTTTGTTCGTAATGTCAAAATATCATCTCAGTACCTCTAGTAGGAAAAACTTTCGAGTTCGTTTCGTTGCGTATTCAAAGTGTCATCGAAAAATTTTGTATGAAAAATTAAACAGCGCCCCCTATATTATAGCCGCCCTACTAGAGGTACAGAGCGTAGGCCTAAGCTCTTACACGAAAGTATTTAAAGTAATGCTTTTCATAATTTATTTATAATTATTTATTTATTACACAATTTCTTACCTCAATAAAAATTCCTTAGAAGAAAACATTAAGGCTGAGTTGCACCACCTTATTTTGACTGTAACAAACGTCAAAAATCTCTGTCAAAATCCATACAAAAACCACCGGTTATCGTTATAGTTACGGTCAAAGTTGCACCACCTTATTTTAACTATTACCATATCCGGTGTTTTTTATAAATGGTTTTTTGACAGGCTTTTGACGTTTGTTAAAGTTAAAGCAAGGTGCAACCCAGCCTAAAATTGACTTTAGATGAGGTAATTTCTTGCTTCTCAAATAAGTATATTGACGGTCAACTACGGAACCCTACACTGCGCGTGGCACAACACGCACTTCGTTAACTGGTTGTATTGTACTTGAGAAAAAAATTGTGTTCCTGTCGTACGAATTGTAGGTAAACGAGAATAGACAGTCTATTCTCTCTCTCCAGTAAAGAAATATACTCAGATTAAAGTATTTAATGTCCAGATTACTCTACTTCCTAGGACATCGTTATCGATACCGATTCAATGGTAAAAAACGGTAACAGTAAGAATACTTTAACGGTATCAGTTCAAGGTCGTAAATTTTATTTCCTCCGTTTAACACGAGTTTTATGTGAGAAATATGACCTATGACGTAATACAGTTACAGTCAGCAGGTATTATTGAAGGCTATCGTTTTACACTTAAAAGTTGGTGAACAAGTCAGAAAAAGCCCACACTTTTGAGTAAAACCAAGATTCCAGTATCAAGGCTCATTTATTCCGAGTCAAGATTGACTATAATATGTATGGGCCGTCAAAAACTTACATACCGCGATTCAACCTACACACAGCGCCATCTATCGGTAACTAAAAAATATGTGAAGCTTAACATTGAACAGTTGGCACCACTGGCGATTAACATGATCCAGATCCATCGCCTTTCACGCGCTGTCAACCGAGGCAAGGCGTTTACGTTGCAGTGCGGATAAGTATGCGTTGCAGTATGGAGTTTCATACAAAGAATACTGACCGCCTCGAGTTGATACGGTTACGATCCCTTTCCGGGTTGATATTGTGCTACGTCTTGTTATTTTATGCAAGACAAGGCAGGTATTTCACCGCAATCGCACCTGATTAAGTGAGATGCAGTCTAGGATGTCGGTTCGTTACAGCTGAAAGACGTCTACTGCTGGACAAAGGCCTTCCCTAAAATTTTCCAAAAAGACTTGTCCTGCGCCGCCCGCATCCAGGCACCTCCCACGACCTTCACCAGATCGTTGGTTCACCTAGTGGGAAGCCTGCCCACACTACGTCTTCCAGTATAAAAGACTCAAGGTCACTCAAAGGGCGATAAAGCGTGCTATGCTCGGAGTTTCCCTGCGTGATCGAATCAGAAATGAGGAACCAAAGTGACCGACATAGCTCGCAGAATCACTAAAATCAAGTGGCAGTGGGCGGAGCACATAGTTCGTAGAGCTGATGGCCGTTGGGGCAGATTTCTCGAATGGCGACCACGGGCCGTAAGACGTACATCCCGTAAACTTACTGTATTATGACTGCACTATAACCACACTGCCTTACCAATTTTATTACGGTCACAAAGAAGTATAAAACGGCCAGTATTCTGTATGGAATTGAAAGCTTATTCCAACCTTAAAAAGCTCTGCACATACTGATGACTGGGCATTGGGTCAAGTCACCTGTTTTCGTTCATCTGCCTACACTAGTTACTGTAGGTGTAAAATACTCGTCTCGCTAAAATAGACGCGGATAAAATAGTTGCGGATATAAAAGCGTAAGGTCACTCTTCACTCATCACAAAATCTCAGAAACTACAAGTGCTAGGAGTCTCAAATTTTGCATGGGGGTTCCTTTTAGAACGTGAACTTTCCTTTTAGGTGCTCACTAAAACGAGATTTTGAAAAATTCAACTTTTAAGGGGTAAAACGGGATCCACAGCTACGGAATTCAATAAGTTCCAATAGGGATGATGACTGGGTAATGAAATCTAAAATCTATTTAGTCCGTCAGACAGATAATAAAAAAAATTCCAAATAATCGAGTATTACAGTATTACCTATATTGAGTTGAAATGTCCCGTGACGTCACTTTTGAGTAAAAAATATACTCAAGCGTGACGTGACGCGCCATTTTAACTCGATGTAGCACTGTTATTATTTTAATTATGAAAGAATCTAATATTTTTTAATTATCTGTCTGACGGACAAATAATTGAAATTTTGTCATCTAGCCTATTTCACAAATAAGTTAATTGTATACCTACTTAGATTAATGTGACTATAAATACATTAACGAAATCTTCACAAACACACCTCCAATCTATCACATGTGACACCACACTCGTTAGAGCTTAAAAAGCTCAACATCTCCAAGCACCCTCCAGTTGAGGGCTCTCGGTACGGAGCTTTATCGAAGCTTTTGTTTACTTACCTCTCGAAAGCGTGTCTTGATAACGGAATAACGGAAAGCTTTGGGAAGTTATAAGCGGGTAAAGTGGTTTTAGTGGGAATTGTGGGGAGAGAAATAATCTGCTGTATGTTGACTGCCAAAGAACTATATTTTTGAGGTTCGTTCGTTTCATCCAAATGACGTCCACTGCTGGACAAAGGCTTCCCCCAAGGTTTTCCACAATGAACGGTCCTGCGCTGCCCGCATCCAGGCTCTTCCCGCGACCTTTACCAGATCGTTGGAGTAGGAGGCCTGCCCCATTTTTGAAGTAAATTTTATGAAACTTCTTTTCCTTTTTGAGACGTCCCGTCCACCCACAAGGTGGACCGACGATATCGTAAAGGTAGCAGGAAGGCGCTGGACGCAGGCCGCTACCAACCGGGCAATATGGAAAGCATTGGGGGAGGCCTATGTTCAGCAGTGGACGTCCGATGGCTGAGATGATAATGATGATGATGATAACATTTTCTTGTGGTTCTGGTAGACTAGAATGGGACCACTCCCACTATTCCCATAGATGTTGACGAGGCGACTAAGGGACAAATATGCGAGCATCAGGCCTCCCCAACCCGTCTGGCCAGCGTGGGGAGTGTAGGACAAATCCTCCATTTGCCTCTGGTAAATTAGAGGGTCGTGCTCCTGTAGTGGAGAGGAGACTGAATGACCTGATGATGTCACGGTTTTAAGTCAACTGTTTAAACATTAAAGGCGACTATTCATATCAATTTGAACCAGTTTTAAACTCCTTAATTAAAAATTAATAAACATCTTGCAAGTTTATCGTTGATTATATTTTATTACTTCAAACGTTGTAGAAGCTACATTAAAAAGGTTTATTAAAGTCGTTGGCGAGCGGGAAATTAAAAAATTGTTATTCCATTTTGTAATTATTTTCGCCTAAAGTTCTGTTGCAAGGAGTTTTTTTGTTTATACAGTGAGTGAATAATTTTATGTACAGTCAGCATAAAATAGTTTGTGATACACAAAGTAACCAATAAAAGCTCGCAACACGTCTTTGTTACAATTGGAATAAGGTTGTGTTGTCAACTTTTTGACTGGTTGTCACGAACTATTTGACTCTGACTGTACTATCAGATTATTTATTATTCTCGTAGGGTGAAGAATACTTTGTTAGTTGTCTTTAAATGTTAACAAACTCCTCCTTGTAAGCTGAATATTGCTTGTGTTAGGAAAGGGTTCACAACAATAGTCTAGCGAAAGACGATTGAACTTTTAGATCGTTTCATCCACGTAGACGCGCCCCACCAATTTTTGGTCTCGGTCGCGCGGGGTGCGGGGAGTTTGATCCGAGCAATCCGAGCGTCATTATTGTAGTGTGCGTGTGCACTCCTCATAGACAATTTAGCGTGTACCGATAACACTCAAACATTAGCGGGAGAATGGTGGGGTGCGTCTTCGTGGATGAAACGATTTATACCACTCAAATCAGCAGACAGCCAGACACTGATATCATTTATTGTCACTTAAAGTTTAACTGTTTAAAAAGTAATTTACTTTCTGCAAATAGGCTTTTGACGCGCTTTTACACGTCCCAGTAATTCTTTAACCCTACCACTGCTTCGAGACAATAAATGGGCCAGTGTTGAGAAGAAGCAGCACAAGAAATTCAGTCCCAAAAAATAATACGTCACACAATTATTGTTTGAAACAAAGAATCAGACACCAATACTTGAGCATACCATAATATTACCCCATTAAAACACCAAGCGTCTAAAAATACCCCGCTTGCGAAGTGAAAACAGGGAAAATAGCAAATTGAATTTATTCCCCTCTTTGCGGGTGACATCTTCCAGGAAAAACTGACCTTGCCTTTCCCCTTTCAATAGGGTGAATAGAGCAGCCAATACATTAATTTTCTTATAATAAAGCCTATGAAAAGATGTAAGTATATTGTAAACACTAGCTTTCCGGCTTCGCCCGCGTGGAATTTTGTCTGTCACAGAAAAACTTTATCACGCGCGTCCCTGTTTCAAAAACCGGGATAAAGACTATCCTATATCCTTTCCCGGGACTTAAACTATCTCTATGCCAAATTTCATCAAAATCGGTTCAGCGGTTTAGGCGTAAATGCAAGACAGACAACAGACAGACAGAGTTACTTTCGCATTTAAAATAATTATTAGTATAGATATAGATTTACCAGTAAATGGAACTATGAAGACTGTGGAAAATATGTAGGAACCACTCACATAAAGTAATAATGTAATATCGTTTAATGTGACTGATTGTACTCGTCATTTCCCATGTTTTACTGACGTAAGTATGCCCAAAAAACTTTGGCCTAATTATCACCTCGCAAATTACCGCAAATTTTCATTTGACAAAAAAATAATTTGTGAAAACCTATCGCAATTTTTCAGTACGCAAACTCTTTTTGGCAAGTTATTTAACAAATAAATTGTTTCGATTTAATAGGTATCATTTTATTCAAATATTGTATTATTTGGCAAAACATACTTCTCTCAAAATATTACATGGCAGACGAGCGTTCTGAGTAAAGCAGAGGAGTCCAGCTGAGACCTAACTGAATAAAGAAGTATCCTGGGTAAAAAGGCAAGAGTTTGAATTAGTCCGTCAATTAACTTATTAAAAAATACTCGACACGTATTTTTAGCATTTTCAAACTAATGAAAATTGAAAGAGTTAAAGCGCGTCAAGTTCAAAAGAAGATGCCTGTAACGTCAAGGTGTGTAGCACTTTGTAACGTCACGTGAAACTTCAACGCACTACAACTTCGTAATTACTTATTTCGTAATTAATAATTTGTTGGGCATGCAAACCACCAGCTCATGGTTTTCAAAACGAGCTGGCTGTTCTCCTTATACTACGTCCTCACCGTTACTTAAGTTTTCTTGCAGTTGACAGTTCCACCTTCGATTGGAGAGATTGACTTACCTGTGGACAAAAAATAAGTTTGTTAGTCTTTTTATTGAAGCTTAAGTGGGCAAACACTTTACGTGACAGAATAACGCCCGTATTCACAAACATTACTAGTATGAGGTCTCACAGTGCGCGTGGACGCACAGGGTGACACACGAACCAATCACAGAGCTCTATTCAACGCTGAGCGATTTGCTGCTTCACTTAAGCAAGCATCGTTTGTGAATACGGGCGTATGTTATCCTATCTTTAAAGTTTGTATGGATGAATAAATTGATGTTTTTGTATCTTTCACGCAAAAAATACTGAACAGATTTTGATGAAACTTAACAATATTAGTGTTCACTAGCGGCCGCCCGCGACTTCGTACGCGTGGATCCCGTTTTACCCCCTTCATATATCTTACGCGGTTTAGATTTTTTCATACTTTATTCATACTTACTTAATGCTTTTTCCCGCTAACTCCCGTTCCCGTGGGAATTTTGCAATATCCTGTTGTAACTAAGCTTTAAGTTTACTAAGGTACCTGCATGCCAAATTTCAAGCGTCTAACTTAAGCAGTTTAGATTTTTCATACAAAAGGATTTTCCCGCTAATTCCCGTGCCCGTGGGAATTCCTAAGTATCTTATAACCTGCCCAGGAGTACGAAGAATAATTGTACCAAGTTTCGTTAAAATCCGTCAAGTAGTTTTTGTTTCTATAAGGAACATACAGACAGACAGACAGACAGACAGACAGACAGACAGACAGACAGACAGACAAAAATTTTACTGATTGCATTTTTGGCATCAGTATCGATGACTAATCACCCCCTGATAGTTATTTTGAAAATATATTTCATGTACAGAATTGACCTCTCTACAGATTTATTATAAGTATAGATTAGCCATGTATGGGCCTATCGCAGAGCACATCCTAAAATAATTTTAAGGGACTATAGTTAACAAAACTTGCATTAATTTGTATGTGCAATAAATTGTTGGCAGGTTCCTTATAGGGTGTAGACATCTACAAGAACGCATTTTACGAAACTCCACCCCTAAGGGGGTAAAAGGGGATCCACGCGTACGGAGTCACGAGCAGCCGCTAGTACATAAATAAAATTGTTGATAGCTAGAGTATCGATACAAAATAATCTTTACTATCCGCTTTAAGTTTGCCGCTGGCGAAATGACGTCACTCGAAGGGAAGCGTTTATAATAATAATAATAATAATTCATTTATTTCAACACACAGTCATAGGTTTAAGGTTACAGTTAATAATTATAATAATAATAAAATATTTAAATTTCATTTCAGTTCACATTAAATTAAATTCAAACAATTCAAACAAGTCAATTTTTGCATTTTGCTATTTGTTCGTTAGTCAGTACATTAATCATAGAGCAATGATTAATGTACTGACAGTCAAATCTTGCGGAGAGTGCGTTTAAGATGATGTTGGGGCTGCCCCGGACCCTGCGCACTAGGGATGCGCACCGTTTCCGTAGCGTCGTATAGAAACAGTCGACGCGCCACTCAGCAAACATCCCCGAAGCGCTGCAGTACCGCGGCAGCCCCATCAGCATCCTGAACGCATTATTATATTGTACTCGAAGGGCGTTGAACTGTTTCTGCGTATATGCCACCCACAAGGCACTCGTGTAGAAAGACGTACAAAATGCTCTAAACAGAGCGATTTTGACGCCCCCCGAACAACGAGCAAACCTGCGCGCTATCATATTGGCCCTAACAGACAACGCCCTTCGCTCCCTCTCCATATCTGCATCATCCCTCAGGTCAGAGGTCACCAAATGACCGAGGTACTTGAATTGGTCGACCCTTTTAAGCATGGTACCGTTCAGTTTAATGGGCGGAATGGTGTCAGAACTCTTCCCTTTGACCCGAAAGACCATGCACTCGCTTTTCTTAGCATTATATAAAAGACCATGACTAAGAGCATACGCTTCACATGTACCTATCAGCTTTCGCAGTCCACAAACTGAGGCACTCAGCAGCACCATATCATCTGCGTAGCTAATATTATTGGTACAGACTCCATCAATGTGGCATCCGATACGCGTGCTGCTAAGCTCCTCTATTAGGGCGTTGACGTACAGGTTAAAAAGTCTCGGAGAGGTCAGCCCCCCCTGCCTCACCCCACACTCCAACCTATACGGGTCCGAAAACACATTTGACCACCGAACAAAGTTGACCTGATTTAGATACCAAAACTGAAAGATGTATATTAGTTCTTGTGGCATAGCTATATTCTTTAATTTTTGCCACAGAATATCATAGCAAACTAGGTCAAAGGCCTTTGAAAGGTCTAAAAAGCACGCATAAATAGGCGTACATCGATCAGTATAGTACCTGACAGTTTGCTTTAGACACAGAATAGCAGATTCTGTGGAGAGTCCTGATTTGAAACCGAATTGGTTATCATGGATGCTAAGGTACTTATCAAGCTGTGTGTTAAGCAAACCGTCAAGAACCTTTGCAATAATAGTGGCCAATGAAATAGGCCTATAATTTTTATGGTCACTTACATCACCAGTTTTGCTTTTCACAATTGGGACTACCACAGTCTTCAGCATATTAGCTGGTAGGTATGAATGTCCAATACATAGAGAATAAAACATGGCAAGTACTCTAGGCAGGTGTACTCCAGCATACTTGAGGTGTTCTACACTGAGACTGTCGTGCCCGGGTGACTTGCCTCCCGATATAGATCTAATGGTTTCCCTCACGTCTCTCGCCGTGAACCTAATACTCATTTCCTGCCCATGAGGACCTACTCCACAGATAATCTGTGATGGCCCCAAGGGCGATTTGACGGTAAATTGTTCCCTAAACAGGTCAGCTATAGACTTAGGACTATGGAATCCACTGACGCTCACAGGCAAACCAGGTTTATTATTAAATTTATTAGTAGTTTTCCAAAAGCTACGAAAATCATGCTTAGAATGTAGTGAAGCGAGTTTATCCATCTTTATTTGTTCATAATTATTCTGACACAACTTTAGACGAGATTTAAATATCCTTCGACTTTCACGCATTTCTTCCCAAGCACAACCTACTCGCGGTTTGCCACAAAGGACCCACACTTGAAATTTATACCTAGCCCTCCCGTGAGCCTCCCGAACGTGCATATTCCAACCATTAATATGTTTTTTCTTTCTAGCCCGACTTGCAACACAGCTATCAGAAGCTGAACTGTTATAACTTTAACAAACTTTATTTAAAATATTTTTTAATCATTATTATTGATAAAAATTGTGTATTTGCGTAAAATAAGACACATTAATTGCGTTTAATCATTACTTAATTGCGTTTAATCGCGGTTGGAAGAGGGGATGCGCATTCCATGGACCGGCAAACTTGCGCGAACGGGTAGTAAGTGTTTATCAACCATAACCTTTCCATTTTCTACCTACCTCAAAGATAACCCCCAAGCATGTTCACAACGCGCCAAATTTTCTAAAAGTGTATAAAAGTCTGGAATTATCTCATAAATATTTACGGCCAAAGCTCGGGAAGCTCGCATCAAGGTGTTAGATAACGTAGGTAACTCATGCCGTGAAAGCTTCATAATCTTCAGGAAGCTCTGTGAGCTTATCTTTCAGGGTCACACTGATCGGCTGTGAACTGTGAAGGGTTAGGTATCATATTCGAGATGTGGGGCAAATTGATCAAGTCATTTGCAGGGTTAAGGGACATTTGTAGATAAAAAATGGTATAAGAAGCTTCGATCAGGTTAAAAAATACGCCTGTTCGCGATAGCTTATTTGCGGCCAAAGGACTTTCAAATCAGTGGAAAATACTTAACAAGTTACATTACAAAACATTTTTTAAGAAAAGCCGAAACAAGTACTATTTAAAATGCATCTAAATATAAGTATGATGATAACTCAAAGGTGACTGACTGACTGACATAGTGATCTATCAACGCACAGCGCAAAACACTGGACGGATCGGGCTGAAATTTGGCATGCAGGTAGATGTTATGACGTAGGCATCCGCTAAGAAAGGATTTTACGAAACTCCACCCCTAAGGGGGTAAAACGGGATCCACGCGTACGAAGTCGCGGGCGGCGGCTAGTTGATAATAAATGCTCCCCCAATCAGCTGTACGAACCCAAATATAAATAAATGTAGGCAAATAAGAATATTCTTATTTCTAAATAGAAAACAATATTCCAACGGCTATTTTCGTTCCCTCTACTAGATTTAATCATTTGAACATCCTTTAGATTCATAAGAAATACCTTTGAACTTGTGTAACCATTGGAACTAGTGATGTGTTCGTCGTTTGCGGATATACGGTTATTTTTAAAAACGTTTCTAAATTTTTCAGAAAGAGTTCTAATCCTGATTGTGAATTTTCACATTTATTTAGAAAAACGAATGCAAAATTCAACTAAATACACAGTCGACAGCTCATAAAATTAATAAAATTTTCATTGCAAATTTTAATGTAATACGATTAATATTTTCAACTTAGTAATTTTATAAGTATTTACCTTCGCTAAGGCTGGGTTACCACCATCTTACTCTAACTTCTAAGTTTGTCTACAAACGTCCAAAATCTGTCAAACTCCATACAAAAAGCACCGGTTATCGTCATACTCGTAGTTACCGTTAAAGTTAGGTGGTGCAACAGCCTATGTTTTCTAAAATTGTCAAATCTGGGCAATTTTCTCGATAAATATGCGACGGCCTTTAAGTACCCTCGAATGTCGATAACTTTATCGACTCAATTCAAATACCTATTCTTACATACTGTCACACTCGTTACATCACTACCCCGAACGTGGGACGGACGTTTATTTAATAACGAGAAGAAACGAAAGAGATAACCGACGACGTGAGCGAGAAAGCGGATATGAATAGAAATTCATTGGACACGATATTCTGTTCGGTTGAATGCTTTTGAAAAGTTATTGAAGTGATTGTCATTTTTGTCTGACTGCGCAAATGAGGACGTTTGTGGGTAGATTCTATTATAAGACCTTTTTGAACCTTAACTTCGTACTCCTCGTTTGCTGGTCCAATGACAGTTTAACTTTTCCAACAACAAACTTGACCTTCGCAGGTTGGGTTATTGGCGGTCAAGCTGTAGATCCTGGCTACATAGGAGTTGCAGCGGTGGAAACTAGAGGTGGGAATAGTCCCGTTAAAAAACCTCTGACGTATATCTTTCGTTCGTAGTTGTCAGGACTACGGAACCCTAAAAAACTACCCAATTACACAAAAAACTCCAATTAAAATAGAGAACAAAGACATAAGTACAAATTAGACCGTACCGGATAAACCCATTAGAACCGGGCAAACGACGTGATTAGTATGCGATCCACGTTCCAGGATAGTTGTTTAGATCGGTGTATAAATCCGGGACTGGGGGCTTATTCTGGAAGCTATCGATACATTGATTCCATCGATTGTTATTTTTAAACTATAGCACCACCTAGATTTAACTTGACCTTCATCATCATCTCAGCCATAGGACTTCCACTGCTGAACATAGGCCTCCAATGCTTTCCATGTTGCCCGGTTGGTAGCGGCCTGCGTCCAGCGCCTTCCTGCTACTTTTATGATGTCGTCGGTCCACCTTGTGGATGGACGTCCCACGCTGCGTTTTCCGGTACGCGGCCTCCACTCCAGAACCTTGCTGCCCCATCGGCCGTCAGTTATGCGTACTATGTGCCCTGTCCATTGCCACTTCAGCTTGCTAATCCGTCGGGCTAACTTGACCTCCACTGGTTGGATTATTGGCGGTCAAGCTGTAGATCCTGGCTACACAGGAGTTGCAGCGGTGGGAACGAGAGATGGGAATAGTCCCTTAACTTTAACGGTGACTATAACTCTACGATGTTTTTGTATTAAGTTTGATAGATTTTGGAGTTTGTTAAAGATGGTACAACCCAGCCTGGGTCTAGCGCTTAACTGAGTGAGTGCCAGAGGTATTAGCGCGGCACGGGAGGGTGTTTTTGACTGTCAAACATCAGCGAGACTTCAGATCTCTTTCAGATTTGTATGCTCTATTATTATTATTTATTATTTATTTTCTCTATCACGTCATAATATGTCAATGTCACTCCTCCCGTGACGCTCCTATACATCAGGCACGAATTGAGTTAAGTGCTTACTTATAGCTGAACCAGCGAACTTTGTACTGCATAGTTCATAAGTAATGAAGGATTGGATGGTGAAATAATTTTTCAAATCAGTACAGTAGTTTTGGAGCCTATTCAATACAAACAAACAACCAAATATTTTCTCTTTATAACACTAATATTTCTTATTTATATTAAGGTACATAAAAAAATTACTAACCTGAGTTTGCTCGAGCAGTATTACTAAACACTATAAAACACTTCACAAACTTTCCTCGAGACGTCCGTTCACGGCGGAGGTTGGATAGCGACTGACTGTCCGGTGCTCGAATTGCTATAAAGTGAACGACTGAGTGAGTAACAGAACTTGAATGAGTGAGTGAATCGACGGAGCGAGTTGCCGGATCGGACGTCAGTCGATATCCAATAATTAAAGAGATTTTAATTAAATTATTATTGTTATTGAAATTATTTATTATTTTGTAAAATATTTTTTTCAGTTTTAGACAGACAGAAGAAGTTATAGACATACCTACCTACACGTACGTTTTACAGAATAGGACCTTTGTTTGTAGAAGTTACCTTTGTGCTAACGAATCTATAGTTCTGTTCAAAGTTGTAATCATATTTCCAGCTTACGTGATAGGTCACCTGAATAACCTGAATTTGTAGATTTATATTTATCACATACTATCTGCCCGTGACTTGCTCTGTAAAACGGGACTATTCCCACCTCTCGTTCCCACCGCTGCAACTCCTGTTCAGGATTTCAATAAGAGTCCCTTTTTACATAAGGATTAGTTTAATCTTCATATGTGCTGCGTTTACAATGGTAAAATGTAGAAAAATACGAGCTACGCGCTCGAGGATTCGATCAAAGGTAAAGATGGCCGGACGACGCGCTAGTGATGTCCTTTACTTCCTGTTTGGAGGCATTGGCGATAGTGACGTCCGGCGCGGGGTTAAAAAAGGTTGTAAGCGCACTGCGCGAACATCTTCCCGGGCGTTGAAAGCAGGTGCCGCTTTCAACTTGATTGCAGGGTTCCTGATGCAGACATCATTGGTTCAGCTGACGCTCAAGGTACAGACTACGATGATGTGATTGGAACTCCTTCCTTGGTTTCTTCTTGGATTGCAGGTATTATGCACATCATGTTTATGGCTCTCCTGATCGTGCCTTTGTTGGTGAGAACGTCTGCAACTCTGCTGATGCCATCAGGTCCAGGATAAAGACGACTGATCCGTGCCAATCGCCAGTGAAGTGGAGGTAAGTTTTCTTCCTTTAGAATTACGAGGTCTCCGACATGAAGGTCTTGCTGCCGCCTCTTCCATTTGGTTCTAAGTTGCAATTCCGCTATGAACTCCCGGCGCCATCGGTCCCAGAAGTGTTGTCGCAATTGCTCGATGCGCAGATATCGGGTTGGGTTCTTAGCGGTGATGGGTAGGCTCGGTATGCTTGTGAGAGGTCGCCCGATTAGGAAGTGCCCAGGAGTCAAAGGAGACGGGTCAGTAGGATCGGAGGACAGTGGAGTAAGGGGACGGGAATTCAGTATAGCCTCGATCTGTGTGAATAGCGTTGCTAACTCCTCAAACGTCAGAGAAGCATTGCCAGCAACGCGCTTAAGGTGGTGTTTAGCCGATTTGACTCCAGCCTCCCATATTCCCCCAAAATGAGGAGAATATGCGGGACTGAAGACAAATTTAATGCCTTCGTCATTGGCAAAATGGGATACAGACTTACGACTGGACCTTAGAAGTTTACCTAATTCATTGTTAGCGCCTTTAAAATGTCTGAGGACGAAGCTCAACCCTTGTCTTATGAGGAAAAGACTGAATTAAGTAAGTTAATTAAGCAACGGGGAATTATCAAGGGACTCTTATTGAAATCCTGAACACGCCCGCTCAGCAAAAATCGCGATATGTCACAAACGTCTTGCCGAGAAGCTGATTTTCAGCGGGAACCAATGCGTGATGAGGATTGCGCGCCCGAGAATCAATAAAAATACAATTTTACCGATTTCTAGAGTTGTTAACTGACTGACGATTTACATAAGCTGATAATTATATGGTTACAAAGGTCTCTTTGTCAATAAAATATAAGCTCTGTAGTTTATGCTGTGTAGCTATATTTGGGACGTGTATAAGCCCTAGAAAGGGCCTATGTACTGCATTAACTATTTGAATTTGAATATCCAATAGACGAAAAATTCTGCGTAACACGAAACGCTCAGAAAATATACCGAAGGTACCAAAGCCGCGCCTTATTACTCAACCTCTAGCGACTTTTTGAACATGAGTGTGCACCAATGTATTACCAAACTATAGTATCTTACCAAACTGTTGATGATGAAGATCTCCTCTTGCTTGCTCAGGTTCCTCATCTCATGGAAGATGAACAGGCTGAGCAGTTCAGGTGACAGCCACTGCTGGCCGCGACCGAAGACCGGGGGCTCAGCTAACGCTACTATCCTAGTGGGAGAACGGAACTGTTGTAAATTACACAGCTTACATTACGGTCACAGGTAAGGTCATTGTAATAAAATGATTCTAAAATTGCTCTAGCTTTTTTATTTATAGAAATTACGTTTAAAATCCATTGGGGATTTTACGATCACTAGATATGCTGAATTACCGATAGTTGACTTCGAAAATTAGTTCCATATCGATATTATCGAAAGTTAATTCGCCAGACGATTATTGCGCCTAAATACTATCGATACTATATCAATATCAAAATCAATGGTATGAAAAGTTATACTAATTTTGGAGGTTCAGGACCGTAACGGGACTATTTCCACCTCTCGTTCCCACCACTGCAACTCCTGTGTAGCCAGGATCTACAGCTTGACCGCCATAAAAACCCAACCAGTGAAGGTCAAGTTTATCCCGGGGGAAAGTTAAACTGTCATTGGACCCGCAACGAAATTATCAGGATCGTAACCGTGAAAGCGCGTTGGACGCGTTGCTTTAGATCAATCTTTCCCAAAGTGGGCGATAACGCCCCCTTGTGGGCGCTGCAGGCTTAAAGGGGGGCGGTAAGAGACCCAGAAAAAAAATCGGGACGTTGTGTAGAGGCTTGGGAGGCGTCATCTACTAGGAGGACTCTTAGACACCGACTGAGCTCGACTCTGTGGGTAATTCTATATTTTTATATTGCTCAATGTGAGGTAGGTGTAAACCACGAATGATAGAAATAAATCAGTCTTGTTCTAGCCAGCTTGTTTCACTAACGCGCCCCGTCCCTGACACTTTAACATGGCGCAGTCGGAGGTCGTAAAATACGAAAAGAACTTATGTTAGCATTAACATAATGCAATAAGTGAGAATTGATGAAGTTCATATGTGTTATAACAACATTTATTATCAACAAAGAAGCCTCAAGCAATAATTATGGAGTCAATTCTGCAACCACCGCAACCGTTTATTTTTGAAAATGATATAACGAACGTTACTTCTGGAAATCTGAGTAAGGATTGGGAAAAGTGGAAAAATGCCTTCAAGATTTATTTCGAAGCCTGTGAATTACAGAAAAAGGATAATAAGGTACAAATAAACATCTTATTGCATATCATAGGCGAAAAGTGTCGTGAGGTATATGAGCAATTCAAAGGCGACATTAAAACTATAGAGGATTTATTGAAGGAATTCGATCGATTTTTCTTACCCAGAAAAAACATTACGATTGAACGTCATGCATTCTTTACCCGGAATCAGCGAGAATTGGAATCGGTGGAACAATATGTTTTCGAATTGAACAAAATAGCGGCAAAATGTGAATTTGAACAACTGAAGAGTGAATTAGTACGAGATAGAATGATATGTGGAATAAGGGATGGAGCTTTACGTGAAAGATTATTAAGAGAAACGGAATTAACATTGTCAAAAGCGGTTGACATTTGTACTTTGGCTGAAATATCAAGACTACAGGCGAACAGCATAAAGACAGACACCCAGATGCATCATGTCGACGAAATAGTATCTGATCAGCGGCAAGATGAGACCTGTGTACACTTTGTTAGACGCGGCGGACCGCGTAACTCGCCAGCAGCTACGCATCGAACTTCAAAATGGCGGCAACCTGCGCGACGTCGCGATAGCGGCTCCGGTTCCGCGCAAACGCAAGTGTCAACGCACAATCAACAAACAGTGAGGCGGAAAAATGTGTTTTCAAATAATTATGAACAATCCACATCCAAAGGCAATAAAAACATAATGTGTAGAAAGTGTGGAATAAATCACAACAAATTCAACTGCCCAGCTTTTGGGCAACGCTGTATTGCTTGCAATAAAATGAATCATTACGCAAGAATGTGCCAAGTTTACGAGGTCCAGGAGGAGTCCAGTGATCAGGTAATTTATACAATAAATAACAATTCTAGTAATAATGACTGGTCAGTTGTACTATTGATAAAAAATACACCAATCAACTTTAAATTAGACACTGGAGCCGATGTTAACATCTTACCAAAAACTTACTTAAAAGATCTCAACATTTTAGACAGGGAATTAGCTAGGACAACCCTGAAATTACAAGGATATGCTGGTAGCAAAATTGAAGTACTAGGCAAATGTTTTCTTAAAGTTATTTATAAACAAAATGTATACATACTGAGATTCATTGTTGTTAATACTCAATCCCCACCAATATTGGGAAGGAGTTCTTGCGCAGAAATGAACCTAATTCAGCGGGTCATGGCAGTTAAACATATTACAAACACCAGTGTCAACATTTTAGATAAATTTCCAGATTTGTTTTCAGGCATAGGTTGTTTACCAGGCACTTATAAAATAGAATTAAAAGAGGACGCACAACCTGTAGTGCACGCTCCTAGGAAATTACCAGTAGCTTTGAAAGAGCAAGTTAGGAATAAATTATTATAAATGCAAAAGGACGGGATTATTCAAAAGGTTGAGGGTCCAACAGACTGGGTTAACAGTATGACAGTCGTAAAGAAACCCAATGGTGACCTCCGTATATGTTTAGATCCACGTGACCTAAACAAAGCAATTAAGAGAGAACATTTTAAGTTGCCTACTTTTGAGGAAATAGCAGCTAGCTTATCGGGTGCTAAGTACTTCAGCACATTGGACGCCAAACAAGGCTTTTGGCACGTTAAATTAGATGACAGCTCTACAGACCTATGTACGTTCAATACGATATTTGGTAGGTTTAAATTCTTGAGAATGCCCTACGGTATAAGTTCAGCTTCAGAAATCTTTCATAAGAGGCTATACGGACATTTTGATGACATAGAAGGAGTAATTCAATTTATTGATGATATTTTAATATACGCTAAAACTAAAGAAATTCACGATAAAATATTATATTCAGTCTTACAGAGGTGTAGAAAAATAAATATTAAATTAAACAAACAAAAATGTAAAATTGGATTAAATGAACTAACTTATCTTGGTCATAAAATCACAAAAAATGGCATCAAACCAGACGAGAAACATGTTTTAGCAATAAAAAACATGCCCAAGCCGAGTAATGTAAAAGATGTTGAACGATTTTTAGGCATTGTAACATATGTAAGTAACTTTATCCCAAACTTTTCTGAAAAAACTGCTCCTCTTAGGGAATTGTTAAAAAAAGATATAGCATGGCATTGGGATCACACACACGACTATTGCTTCAAATTAATCAAAGAACAGTTAACAAGTCCTCCAGTTTTAAAATATTACACATTACAGAAACCAGTTGTTATATCAGTGGACGCTAGTAAAAATGGGTTAGGTGCATGCTTAATGCAAGACAGCTTGCCTGTATGTTACGCCTCAAAGTCGCTTACTAAAACTGAACAAAACTATGCACAAATAGAGAAAGAGCTGTATGCGTGTGTATTTGCATGCGAAAGATTCTATATGTATATTTACGGCCGCCACGACGTAGTCATAGAAACAGATCACAAACCACTAGTAAACATTATAAACAAACCGTTAGCGAGCGCACCTCCGAGGCTACAAAGGATGCTAATGCGATTGCAACCCTATTCATTCACGCTAGTGTATAAACCAGGTAGGTACCTATACATAGCAGACGCGCTGTCTAGGGCAGTCGTACCCGGCAATTACAGCAACACGTCGCCGCGCGACCATCTCGATGCGCAGGCGCAAGTATGTGCAATATCGGCAGATAATCCGCTCACCGACTCGCACTTCATACAAATCCAAAAACACACGAAAGAAGATAGGGAACTACAAGAATTACTTAAAGTCATTAAACGTGGTTGGCCTACACATAAAAGTGAAGTAAGTGATATTGTAAAACCTTATTGGGATAGCAAACAAGATCTCACAATAAATTACGGCCTGGTGTGGAAAGGTAGCAGGATTGTTATACCTAAGTCTATGAGAAGTGCAATGATTAAAAGCATTCATGTGGGTCATTTAGGAATAGAAAAGTGCAACCTTAGAGCTAAAGAAATTATGTTTTGGCCGAACATGTCATCACAATTAAAAGATCATTTATCACGTTGTCAAGCTTGTTTAACTTATAAAAAACAAAACACAAAAGAACCACTTATATCGCATGAAGTACCTAACAGGGCGTGGTACAAAGTTGGAACGGATCTCTTTCACTTTGGCACGAAATGTTATTTAATAGTCATAGATTATTTCAGTAAATTTATAGAAATAGTAGAATTGCGTTCGACAACGTCAGTAGAAATTGTAAAACAGTTAAAACAAATATTTAGGCGTCAAGGAATACCGCAAATTGTCATGTCAGATAATGGTCCTGAATACTCATCAAAAACTTTTAGAGAATTTTCAATAAACTGGAATTTTAAACACATAACTTCCTCACCCAGATACCCTCAATCAAATGGGCAAGTAGAACGAGCGGTTCAAACTGTTAAAACAATGATGAGGAAGACGGCCTATGATAATTCAGATTTCAATTTAGCACTATTAGAGTACCTAAACACACCAATTAATAGCGACTTGCCCTCCCCCGCTGAATTGTTGTATAATAGGAAGTTACGCAGCATTATTCCTTGCACACCACGGCTTTTGTTACCTAAGGTATATAAAGATATATCAAATAAACTAAAAGAGCGTCAGGTATACCAAAAGAAATATTTTGACAGGGGTGCTAGAAACTTAAAACCTCTCAAAATAGCACAAAAAGTAAAAGCCAGAGTTAACAATCAGTGGATTTCTGGCACTGTGGAATGTGTTTTGGATAATAGGTCATATTTAATTAGACTAGAAACTAACAATGTAATTCGTAGAAATAGGAAACATATTATAATCGATTGCCAGGAGCGTGCACGTAATGAGTATAATCATAGCTATGATGATATAACTGTCAACTCCTCAGTTGCGTCCCAGCCGTGTCAGCGCAGGGAAGGCCAGCCCGCGCAGGCCCCAAGCCAAATAAACACAAACATAGGCTCCAGCGTTCAGTTAACATCTCTGTCACCGATATTCAGTGATAATAACAATAATCAATATATAACTCGTTTTGGCAGGATAGTGAGACCACCTGATCGCTTGGAATACTCTCATCCTGGAATTCCAATACCAAGGTAATGATGCAAGCATTTATGGTAGATATTCATTTAATCTCACTTGCAAAAATCTATTTATTATAACTGAAAAGTATTATTTTAGTGTTATTGAAATTTAATTATGTATAAATGCAATATTTTAAATAAAATATTACACTATTAAAAGTTAATTATGTAAATGTAATGTTTTGAATGGAATACTGAATTATTGAAATTAGTTATGTAAATGTAATATTTTAAAATGGAATATATTTAACAATGTACCTATTACAAAACATCACCAATATACACAATACAATCTGCTCACGATGAAATGTTTCAATTTATCTTATGTATCGGAATATATTCAAAAATGTACCTATCATAAAACATCACCTATGTTCACAATACAATCTGCTTACAATGAAATGTTTCAATTTATCTTATGTATCACAAAACCAAGACCTCTCCTAACTTTAAATAACTTATTATTTAAAGTTGCCTTAAGAGGCAACACAAATTAATGTGAAACGATAATAATGTAATGATAGTTAATAAGTTTAATAAATGAAAATTCCCAAAATGTGATAAAATTAACATAATAAATAAAATCTAGAAACAATACTATAAGTTAACATTCAAATAAATACGAGTTAATTACCGTTAACTAATTATTTGTAATTAATTTTGTTGTAATAAAATTGCATGATCTTAATTTAATCATTATTGTTTAATAATATGTAGTGATAATTGCATGTTTAATATTATAATTTGATGAATAAGCCAATTCTGTAATGTATTATTTATTTATTCGATTTAAAATCAAGGTGTACAATATATTTGTGATATTGTTAATGTGTAACTAGTTTGAAAGCAATAACCAGNGCAGCGTTCCAATAGCTCAACGTTGGAGATTTTCTCGGGCCAGTATATGCCGAGAATTCGGCGAAGGCAGCGGTTGATGAAGACCTGCAGCTGATGCGAGATAACCTTGGTGACCTTCCACGTTTCACACCCATAGAGCAGAACGGATTTAACGTTGGACCCGAATATTTTGATCTTGACCCTTCCGATCAATTTCCGTGACTGCCATATGGGGCGAAGTTGTGCGAAGGTAGCTCTGGCCTTGGCAATGCGCGAAGTGATGTCCTCTTCGGTACCTCCAGTTTCTGACACGACGCTCCCGAGGTAGGTGAAATTGTGGACTCGTGCCACACCCTCTGCACCAATCCGTAATGGCGTGCAATTTCTCACGCCAGATCGCATCTCTTGGGTCTTCCGGCAGTTAATTTTGAGCCCTGTGATACCCGCTTCTCGATGTAGGTCATCAAGTTTGGACTGCATATCGTGATGCGTGTGGCTCAGCAAACAGAGGTCATCGGCATAATCTAAGTCTTCTAAGACTCCTATTATACCCCACTCTATTCCACGCCGTTGGTCTTGATATGCGCGATTCATGACTCCATCCAAGACAACCAGAAAGAGAAGGGGCGAAAGCAGGCAGCCTTGCCGGACGCCCGCATGCACCTCGATGTCTTCGGAGATGAGGCCGTCGTGAGTCACCGTACAAGAATATTTAGTACAGTAGGTCGATGATTTTCGGCGGGACACCAATGTCAGCGAGTCGCGACCATATACTTGCCCACTTCAGCGTATCAAAGGCTTTTTCAAAGTCTACAAAGGTTAGGTAGACTTCCCTTTGCCATTCTGATGCCTGCTCCAAAATGATACGCAAAGTATTGATCTGGTCGGTGCACGAGCGGTTCGGGCGGAAGCCAGCCTGTTCCCTCCGCAAAAGAGGTTCAANGATTCGATCAAAGGTAAAGATGGCCGGACGACGCGCTAGTGATGTCCTTTACTTCCTGTTTGGAGGCATTGGCGATAGTGACGTCCGGCGCGGGGTTAAAAAAGGTTGTAAGCGCACTGCGCGAACAACTCCTGTGTAGCCAAGATCTACAGCTTGACAGCCAATACCCCACCAGTGAAGGTCAAGTTTGTCCCGGGGGAGAGTTAAACTGTCATTGGACCCGCAACGAAATTAATCAGAAGAACATAGGAGTTCGTAGTTGAGATTAGACTTCCCTCCAGTGCAAAGCGGATAACAGGAAACAAGTTAAGGTTTAAGTAACCTTTTAGAGATACATCAGGGAAAGTAAGCAACCTAAGGTAAAGTAAATTATTTTCAAACCCTTTAAAGTCACTTCAGAGTGAAACGTCCACAAGATGGACAGAATATACACTGAATGACTCACTCATCACGAAATCTCAGAAACTACAAGTGCTAGGAGTCTCAAATTTTGCATGGGGGTTCCTTTTAGAACGTAGGTGCTCACTAAGACGAGATTTTGCAAAATTCAACCCCTAAGGGTGTAAAACAGGATCCACGCGTACGAAGTCGCGGGCGGCCGCTAGTGACCTTATAAATATTTTTACCGAGGGAAAAAATATACCGCAAAGTAAGTTACGGTCCAAAATCCGACTGACATAAACGTCATAACGTTCTGACACAGGATATTATGGCCGCACCGGAAAAGATGGCGGACCGGAAGTTACGTCACTGAATTATCGGACTACCAGCTTTTCGCGTTACATTTTATTGTATTGTGCGAGGAAAGCTTTTAATAGATTTATTTGGATGTTGTTCAGTCGATAGTATGGTTATGTAACGAAAAATGTAGGTGGATTATAGGACTTCTTTTTTTATACCGCCTCTGTGGTTTGGCTGATGGTAAGAGCTAGTTTAGACCTAGGGTTCCCGGGCTCGATTCCCAGTGAGGGCAGAATTTTCTATAAGGTTTGGTTGGTGTTAGAGTTCGTCTTAAGTTCGCCTGGCTAGCTAGCATCGTCCTACTATCCTACGTTTGGATGTCTGGATGTCTGGATGTTTGTTACTCTTTCACGCAAAAACTACTGAACGGATTTTAATGAAACTTTACAATATTATTGTTTGTAACCCAGAATAACATATAGGCTATAATTTATGACGATCTGTGACAAACGAAATTTCACGCGGGTGAAGCCGCGGGCAAAAGCTAGTCTTACCTAATTCTGTCTCCATAACAACGTTAACAGCAGTTAGAGGTAAGATTGCCAGTTCCTCCGTGGTTGAGGATTCCGGGTGAAGCTCGCTTCCACTTTAGGCCTGATCATCATTTTCCATCAGGTGAGATGCAAGCCAAGAGCTTTCTCATTGAGGATAAAAAAATACCAAAGTAGTTTTATTTTGTTTTGGTTTGTTTAAATATATTACAATGTGGCATTACATATTTTTGTGTTCTTTCCGACCATACTTTTCCGATCATAATTTTTATATTGAATCGGACTATGGGACTAGGAGAATAGTTTTTTCAAGTAAACTCTCCTCAAATAAAAGGACTGAATAAGTATTATGTGTATTTAAGACTTTCTAAGTTTAGTTAAGTAAGTTAACCACTAATAAGTAATTTGAAAGTTACTCCGAAATCTTGTCGTCCCAAAAGTTAAACCACAGAGTTCAAAGCAAATTAAATTAAAGTATCGGTCATAACTTTCATCAAAGTAAATAAGATTGAGGTTTCCTGTGAAAATATCCGGATTTTTTTATAATATCCGTGAAAAAGTGTTTACTTCCTACACTGAAAAAACCGAAACACTTCATACACTTTAAAAAGATAAAAACTCGATGTTTACAAAATATTATCTCTTACTGAATAGTACCTAGGTGGGCCGACGACTTCATAAAGGTAGCAGGAAGGCGCTGGATGCAGGCCGCTACCACCCGGGCGATGTGGAAATCATTGGGGGAGGCCCATGTTCAGCAGCGGACTTCCTGTGGCTGAAATGATGTTGATGATTGATTAATTAATCCACGAGATTGCTATGTATCTTGATACAAATACTCGGTGGACCGACGACTCTACAGGTCGCGGGATGCAACTGGATGTGGGCAGTGCAGCATCGGTCGTTGTGGAATGGAATCCTTAAAGGAGGCATTTGTCCAGAAAAGAACATCTTTAGTCTGAAACGATGACTGGAGTTTAAAGCGTTGGTCATCATCATCATCATCATTTCAGCCACATGACGTCCACTGCTGAACATAGGCCTTTCCCAATGATTTCCACATCGCCCGGTTGGTAGCAGTCTACTTCCTGTTACTTTTATTATGAGGTCGTCGGTCCACTTAGTGTGTGGACGTCCCACACACAAACGTTGATCGATTTACCCAAAATCTTTAACGAACCAAAACTCGAAACAATCACAAAATTCGAACGTACAAAGGACAAAATTAAAGCCTTCACTAAACTGGCGCAATCACTCGAAAATCAAGCCGCGGACAAAGAGTAAGTTCGAGGGACAAACTTTGGAGGCATTAAGGGCATTTTGACCCGAAGTGTTGCCAGATGCCACAGTGAAAACGAGCAGTTTTGTATTTAACCACAAGAAGCTTGACCTGCATTTCACCTGACAGAAAGTGATACTCAGTCGTCGAATGTATTTTCCGGAAATGTGGGTAAGCTTTTTTATTATTTTGGTACGTGTTAGTGCACTGAAAAGGCATACCTACATACTAATAAAGAAAGATGAAATTTGAAGTTGTCCTACTGTTCCATTTTACTGTGGTGCTGCTACAGAGAGCTGTTGTAAAGAGGATTCAGTGATTTTTTGTAAAAAGCTGGCAACATTAATACAATAATTAAACAGCAGATTTTCATTATGTGATCTTATGTGTGAGTGTTACTGTCAGCATTTAAGTTATGAATCTAGGTCTTACTTTAACGTTGTAAAAGATTCAAATGATCATAGATTCATTTGTTTTTAAACATTTGTCTATTTCATGTCAATTTTAAAGTTATTTCTATATCAATTTTGTATTCGTTCGTTCATTTCAGCCAAATGACATCCACTGCAGGACAAGAGCTAAGGATTTCCACAACGACTGGTCCTGCGCTGCCCGCATCCAGGTACTTCCCGCGACCTTCTCCAGATCGTCGGTCCACCTCAAGAACTGTACTTAAGACTACTTTGGTTGTAATAATACTGATTCCCAACCACAAAATCACAGAGGCGGATGAGTCTTTAAAAAATATTTAAAACGAGACCCATTCTGCGGTTTTTAATCACAAAGATAGTATTAGTAGCCGGCAAAACTGCAGCTCGCTAAATGATGTAAAAAACAGGCCAAGTTGAGTTCCGAAGATGGGCAGAGTTCGACGTTAAAATATTGGGACCTAAATTAATTCACAACATAGTTACAATGTTAAGATTTCTTTTAATTAATAACATGACAATAACCACATTAAACAAAGAACTGGCAGCATTAAACTGAGATCTCCAAACCACCTGGAAAGCGTGGAGATTATGGCAAAACCCTCGACTAAACTGTAGGAGGGTCATAGTCCAGCAATGGACTGTAAAAGGCTGTTGATGATGATGATGCTGATGACCGCAGTTTAGTTATTAAACAGTAGGAGTCTACCAATTAACAAAGAGGCATTAGGCTCACTTCATGAAAAATTACTTCGTGTCATTTTTCGAACTCCTCTTATGTTCTTCTGATTAAATTCGTGGCGGGTCCAATGACAATTTAACTTGACCTTCAGTCTCCAGGACAAACTTGACCTTCACTGGTTGGGTTTTTATTGCCAGAAGATCCTGGCTACACATTAGCTACAGCGGTAGGAACGAGAGGTGGGAATCATCCCTCCATCTTTCCAGAACTTGGCGCTCCACTACCGTGCGCCCGATTTCGCTTTTCGTAGCAGTAACGAGGCGGCGTTTGACCTACATTCCTTCCTTTGTGGGTGATGACAGCCTTTTGCAAGACCACGTGTACTGGCATATTCAGACATAGTACTTTTACTTTGGAGTTGTTTTAAAAATTGTATGACCTTCATACTTTCTTGCAGGTTTTAGAAGCTAAGTATCCTACTAATATTATAAATGCGAAAGTTTGGATGTCTGGATGTCTGGTTGTTTATTACTCTTTCACACAACAACTACTGAACGGATTTTGTTCAAACTTTACAGTATTATTGTTTGTAACCCAGATTAACATAAATAATATGCTATACTTTATGTCGATCTGTGATACTAAATTTCACGCGGGTGAAGCCGCGGACAAAAGCGGTAGCTGTAGTATTTTATAAAAAAAAGAACTTGAAAAAATCTAACTGCCTATAGCGGGAATCGAACCCACGTATTACACTTGAAACTTACGACGAGTTCATCCAGTGTCTAAGGAGCTGAGATGCCCGCAGTCGCCCAGCGAGCGAAAGGTCGTGGATTCGGATCCCGCTTAAGGCAGTTCGATTTTTTCAAATTTAATTTCATTTTTTTTTTATCCACGAGGAAGCTCTTGGCCTGTATCTCACCTGATGGTAAGTGACGATCAGGTCGAAGGTGGAAGCGAGCTAAATATTTAAAAACTTAAATAAAGAGATTTAAATATTTAAAAACTTTCATCACCGATTTTCCGATTTGCATTATAAAAGAAATTCACCATGATTGAACTTACACGGTTCTGCCACTCGGCCTTCAACTCAGTCCCAAGTCGCTCTTAAGATATAATTAAATTTCTCGCTAGATGGCGCCTTTGTGCCGCCACGTTCTGAGGACTTGTGGGTTTTAATTTAACGTTCTGTATTTAACCTAGTAATAAACGTAGAAGACGTTTAGACGTTTTAACAGAACAATAAAAATACAGATTCTGATGATAAAAATATGTAAATGACAAGAGGGCGATGTGAGAGGGTCCAATGACAGTAACTTTCCCCGGGACAAACTTGACCTTCACTGGTTGGGTTATTGGCAGTCAAGCCGTAGCTCCTGGCTACACAGGAGTTGCAGCGGTGGGAACGAGAGGTGGGAATAGTACTGAAGAGGGCATAAACTGTTTCTGCGCACTTTTTACTGTGCTGTACTGTGGAGAAATTATCTTTGAAATGAAATCTGGTACTTACCTATAGAGTTAATTTTAGACCTAAGGCTAAAGTCTTTCTGTTACACATAGAAATTCACGCAGGCGAAGTCATAGGCCAAAACTATAAACGGGACTATTCCCACCTCTCGTTCCCACCGCTGCAACTCCTGTGTAGCCAGGTTCTACAGCTTGACCACCTATAACCCAGTGAAGGCCAAGTTTGTCCCGGGGGATAGTTATACTGTCATTGGACCCGCAACGAAATTAATCAGAAGAACATAGGAGGAGTATATGTATGTATATGACTATAGCTTTGACTATAGATCGTTTCATCTACGAAGACGCGCCCCACCAAATTTTGGTCTCGGTCGCGCGGGGTGCGGGGAGTTTGATCCGAGCAATCCGAGCGTCATTATTGTAGTGTGCGTGTGCACTCATGGATAATTTAGCGTGTACCGATAACACTCAAATATTAGCGGAAGAAGGTGGGGCGCGTCTTCGTGGATGAAACGATCTTTAAGGTTCGATTTCCCTCCAGTGCTATAGACAAATCTATAGACATTTTTATATAGATAACATACTTTTGTATAGCAAACCTTAAATTGTCCCAACAATTAGTGGTTAAAGTACCGTCTGCTAACGAGCGAGACAATTATTCTGACGCTACCTGCATTAAACATTAAGGGCTATTCGGACTACGTAGGCTTATTTGGATGTTTACGCGACTGCAAAGGGGAGTATTTTGTTTTGGTGTAAATTATGATCATAATCAGGGATGTGATGTTCGCAACCGTAACTGAAACTATCGAATATCCGAAATAAAAAAATATCTGTAACCGAACCGTAACCGATTCAAAAGTTTTGGATAGTTTCTGACAAAAGCGGAGCCTAAATCTTAATATTTTTTACTTGTCTGGCATTCCCTGGCACCATCTAATATCTCCGCCTGTTTTACCTTTATCATGGGTGTCGTCATAGTACATAACCTCCTCCTTTTTTGAAGTCGGTTAATAAAGTGGCTAAGTGGGTCGCGCAGAAACTTGCAATTTGAATTTTACATGTTAGAATTCTAATATCTGTAACCAAAATTATCCGAATCTTTCGGATAATCCGAAATGATTTACTATCAGTAACCTTTATCTAAACCGTTATAATATTATTCTAATATATCCGTAACCGTATCCATAACCGAAACTTCATATCCATAACATCCCTGACATCATCATCTCAGCCATAGGACGTCCACTGCTGAACATAGGCCTCCCCCAATGCGTTCCATGTTGCCCGGTTGGTAGCGGCCTGCGTCCAGCGCCTTCCTGCTACCTTTGTGATGTCGTCGATCCACCTTGTGGGTGGACGTCCCACGCTGCGTTTTCCAGTAGGTACGGGCCTCTACTCCAGAACCTTGCTTTGGTGTTTAAGTGAACCTTAGATGTAAATGGATCAAAAATATTCTTGATGACTTTTGCTTGCAGCTTCGTCCGCGTGAAAGTCTGTCACGGAATGTTTGTATCGCGCGCGTCCCTGTTTGAAAAACCGCGACAAAATCTTTCCTATGTCCTTTCTCAAGATTTAAACTATCATGTATAATAAATTTCATCCAAATCTGTTCAGTGGTATAGGCGTGCAAGCGTATCAGACAGACAGAGTAAGTAATAATTTTCATAATAATACTAGCGGCTGCCCACGACTTCGTACGCGTGGATCCCGTTTTACTCCCTTAGGAGTTGAATTTTGCAAAATCCCTTCATAATGAGCATCTTTATTCTAAAATGAAACCCCATGAAAGAGACTCCTAGCACTTGTAGTTTCTGAGATTTTGTGATGAGTGAGTCAGACAATCAGTGACCTTTCGCTTTTATAGATATAGATTGTGAAACAGCCTAACTCGCACTTGACCAATTTTTCGGAACCAACTGTTAAGAAAAACATTTTGTACATTCATTATTCAACATTAATTCCCCCGCACATAAATCTTTGCTTTCGCCTATATTTTTCGAGCTAATTTAAATATTAAGAGGTGTCTGCAAAATATAATCCTACATTGATTAATTGTTCCTTTAATTAATGATAATTAAGTCACAAGCTCTGTTCCTGTCCAATAGACCGTGAGGCGGTGAAAAATGACTTGAAAAATCCGCTGGATTTCGGAGCAATTAAAAATCTAAGTCTAAAATACGTAGTAATTATAGAGGAATCCTCAACCACAGAGGAATTGGCTATCTTACCTCCAACTGCCAATGCAACAATGCCGTTATACGGTAGCTAGCCAGGCGGACTTCTTCTTCTACCTAATCGAAAGAAGGAAAACGCAGCGTTGGACGTCCATCCAGGAGGCTTATGTTGGGCAGTGGACGTCCTGTGGCTGAAATTATGATGATGATGATGAATCGAAAGAAGGACCTCTGGGTATTAAAAAGGTGGTTTTACACCACCGAGGGGTGTACCTACCTACCTAATTAATATTTTTTACTTTTGCTACTCGTCCTAATAGGTCTTTTGAGACGAGTTGACATGGTGAACTCATAACAATGCCAGTAGGCCTAGGATGTAAGCATAACATTTTATCGATTTTAGACATTGTCGTCTAAAATCCCTATGTGTGAAACAGACCCAACTCCCGTATTCACAATCATTACTATGAGGTCTCACAGTTTTGTTTACGTTTGATGTCTCAAAATCACTCTCCCTTGCCGCTCTTATAACTAAGGTACTGATTGAGTTAAGAGCTAGACTTATAGTATGTCTGATCAATTATACATTACGGTTAACATTGTTTACTTCATTCGAATGAGGTTTCATTTGAATTTACATTATTGAACTTCAAAAACAAAACAAGCTAATTTGAATAAATTACAATCTAAATGAATACGTTTAGATGTTTGAGAAGTAAGTACAATGTTTCTGTATGTTAATGAAATGTCACTGGTATTAAGACTTTATTTAATTAAGCGGCCGCCCGCGACTTCGTACGCGTGGATCCCGTTTTACCCCCTTAGGCTGGTTTTAGTGTCACGCGGACTGTCAGTGCGGATCGCTCCGCACAGCCGATCTGTATGAACTGCTAGGGAGCGGAGCGGTTCCTCCGGACCGCATTACTCTAAAACGCTTCCTAGAAGTTCATACAGATTGGCCGTGCGGAGCGGGTCCGCACCGGACGGTCCGCGTGACACTAAAACCAGCCTTAGGGGTTGAATTTTGCAAAATCCCGTCCTAGTGAGCTACGTTCTAAAAGGAACCCCCATGCAAAATTTGAGACTCCTAGCACTTGTGGTTTCTGAGATTTCTGAGTGAATGAGTCAGTCGGCTGTCGGTAACCTATCGCTTTTATAGATATAGATTCTGCTGTCATTAAGTTCTTAAAGAGATGAGAAGGCAAGGAGTCTTCGTTTCGTGGTGATCGTTCGTTTCAGCTAAATGTCGTCCACTGGACAAGGGCCTGGATGTTTGTTATTCTTTTACGCAAAAATAACTTTAGTGATAGTTACTTTTGTGAAGCCTCAATGTAACCTTGTTGGTGTTCAAATAAATAAATAAATAAATAAATAACAGAATTCATATTATAATAAACTTTACAGCTCATACATCAGTTATATAAATACTAGTGGCTCTAGCTAGAAGATCAGATAATCAGAAATTATGGAGATAAAACGACCGAATGAATGATTGTAATGTTTAATTGTTACAATTCAAGGCAATTACTTTAAACGTCGCTTCTTTCTACTCAATATCAATAAGTGTAAGCCCACAGAAAAAGCTGTATTCCATTCACGGTCAGCGTAGTAACCTGAAAATGGCAGGTAGATTTTTAAAGCTCCATGCAAAAGGCTTAATCGGAAGCATTCGGTCGCCGGAAGCGGGCAATCCCCATCCCACTTCCGGTTCAGATAACTCGGCTGGGGCAGGCTCGTTTTCGAATTTTATTACTCTCGGGCTTGGGTTTTAGGGTTCTAGCCATAAAACCTTTCCACGTACGGGTGTTTTATGATGTACTGGTTTTTTGAGTACATTTATTTTTTGGGGTCTGAAAAATCTGGAGTTCTTAAATAACTACCAAATGGGTAGTACCCAAAGAACTTTGTAATTAAATAGTTCTGTTAAATGCTAATATTTCTAATTTATAACTAATATACAGTGTGAGTCACGTTAAAGTGTACATATGAAAATAGATAAAACTATACCTATTTTTATCGACAAAAAAGAGGTGAAAATTTTTTTGAGATTTTTTTTTAAATTTTTATCGATTTTTTTTTCTTCTAATTACTTATTGTAAAGAAAACGTAATAACTTTTAAACTAAGAGGTATATCCTGATAAAATAAAAACAGTAATAATGCTAAATAACAGGCAATACTGAAAAAATACATAAAATACCCAGAAAATGCCAACAAATAATAAAAAATGAGACTTTTTGAAAAAAATCTGCTTTTAAATTCGTGTTTTTTTGGTTATTTGATAAATTTCTCCAAAAAATGCCCCTATAACCTGTGGTTTTTATTACTCTGTATTATTCTCTATCGTATTACCTTCGTAAAACCAAAAATCGCATGTCTCTATCCCTATCACAACATTTGCTATGATCGTTTGAACAAAGGCCTGCCACAACATTATTCTCCGCTACAGGTAGAGTCAATTTTTATTTTAACTAAAATGCTTATTTTACTTCGAAATCTTTGGTTTTTATTTGAAATCTAACTTGTCTTCATCAAAATTACAAATCTAGAGCCATTTTCGGTTTCGTTGTTAACAAAGCGTTGAATGGCGCGCCCGGAGAGGCTTAGTTCAAACGATCATAGCAAATGTTGTGATAGGGATAGAGACATGCGATTTTTGGTTTTACAAAGATAATACGATAGAGAATAATACAAAGTAATAAAAACCACCTATTATAGGGGCATTTTTTTGAGAAATTTATCAAATAACCAAAAAAATACGAATTTTTAAGCAGATTTTTTTCAAAAAGTATCATTTTTTATTATTTGTTGGCACATTCTGGGTATTTTATGTGTTTTTTTAGTATCGCCTGTTATTTAGCATTATTACTGTTTTTATTTTATCAGGATATACCTCTTAGTTTAAAAGTTATTACGTTTTCTTTACGAGAAGTAATTGGAAGAAAAAAAATTCTATAAAAAAATAAAAAAAAATCTCAAAAATTTTTTGACCTCTTTTTTGTCGATAAAAATAGGTCTAGTTTCACATATTTTCATATGTACACTTTAACGTGACTCACACTGTATATTGTATACTAATATTATAAAGTTGAAAGATTTTTGTTTGGTTGAACGCGCTAGTCTCTGGCACCAACTGATCCGATTTCAAAAAATATTTTTGTGTTGGATAGCCCATTTATAGGGGCTATAGGCTACAGGAAGGCTATAGGCTATAATAATATACCATCACGATAAGACTAAAAGAAGCAAAGCATCAATTAAAAATGTTCCGAAAACGGGAAAAAATATTCAAACTATTTTCACGCGGGCACAACTAGTTGTAGGTACCACGACGCGTGCTAAAATTCAATAAAACAAGTAGATTAACCCACTTGTTACTAGTGTTCTTTTAAAAGAACGCTAGTTTTTACATTAATATTTTTACTAATGTGGGTAGTGTAAACAATTTTTATGTGCAACATTTAAAAGATGAGGTGTGTCGCAGTACTGTCCAAGTCTCATAAGTACAAGTACACTGACGTAAATAACTATAAAGTTTTGGAGCGATTGTTTTGAGATAAATTTATCATAACTGATTTAAGGTAAGTGATAGAAAAAGTGAATTCCGTAACAAGTGGGTTAAGGATGTAATGTAGGCAGGCATCCGACTCAGTTAACCGACGATCTGGTGGAGGTCGCACAAAGCGCCTGGATGCGGGCAGCACAGGACCGGTCGCTGTGGAAAACCTTAGGCCTACGGGACTATTCCCACCTCTCGTTCCCACCGCTGCAACTCCTGTGTAGCTAGGATCTACAGCTTGTAACAATAAAAACCCAACCAGTGAAGGTCAAGTTTATCCTTAGGACTGTGGCGACATCGACCATACGCCACTACAAACTCTGTACCAACAGATGGCGCTGTCACTACTACACTATGGCACACTCCGCCGCTCATACAAACCTGCATCGCGGTGACGGAGTTTTATATCCTGCCAAGTATATATAGACAAACCAGGATGGTGTAAATTGCACCTTGGTCCCCGAGCACAACACCCGCTCGGAAGGAAGCACTAACATCTAGCTTCCTTATTGTGGTTGAGCATCATATCCCACAGGACTTTGTCCAGGAGTGGACGACTTTCAGTTAAAATACGAAGGTGTGCGCATTGCTAACTCAACAGAAGCAAAATAAAAATTACGTAGTAGAACATTAACTGCTCTTTACGGTAAGCGTGTAAAAACTCGCGGATACTTTTGGTCATAAAAGTTTAGCCCTTTGTAGTCGCATCTGTGTCACAAGCCATAAAAATAATCCGCATTGTAAAAGTGGGTGTTAAAGCTGGTTACGCATTGTTTAGCTTACATCATCATCATTTCAGCCACAGGACGTCCACTGCTGAACATAGGCCTCTCCCAATGATTTCCATATTGGCCGGTTGGTAGCGACCTGCATCCAGCGCCTTCCTGTTACCGTTATGAGGTCGTTGGTCCATCTTGTGGATGGACGTACTACGTTGAGCTTTATAGAATCCCAATTTTGAAGTAAGCCTTAGGCCCAAAGGCCGCGGGTTTAATTCTCAGTGAAATATTTCTGCTCGGTTTAGTTGGTGGTAGGGTCATCCAGTTCAGTTCAGCTACCACCATCTTACGTAAGTCTGTCGCCGTAACAACAATCTTTAAGAGCATTATGGTGTTTAGGCAGATGGAACTAAGATAGCCAGTTCCTTGGTTGAGGGTTCCGGGTGAAGCTCGCTTCCTCCTTTTGCTTTATCACAAGTGCTATATACATTACAAATTAAAATAAATTAGCACGAGTAATAAGCTTCAACCACACCAACGCGTGCGGATCGCCATCGCCGGCGCGATCACGGTGCGATCATAGACCAATGACAGGTCGCGCGGACTGTCATGGGTCGCGTGACCTGTCATTGTCCTTTAATCTGCACGCGTTGGTGTGGTTGAAGCTTTAGAAAAAAAAATATCCGAAAAAGTTGATGGAAATAAAGTATTTTTTTGTTCTGTTTTGCGTGTATTTGTAGTATGACTGAACATACAGATTAGATTTCAAAAAACACAGTTTTTATTTTGTATTCACGATACGTAAATCATGTAACCCCGCCTTAACGTCGTTATACCAAACAAAAATTAATTCAATCCACGAAACCAATTTGGCTTTTAATATTATTCTTTTTACATCGTCTGTTTACAGTAAAATAATTTACAGTCATGGACAGACACTCTTGATCTATAAATAAATATAAATAAATATCCTTAGACATTTTACACTGCGCTTCTAGTCCCAAACTAAGCAAAGCTTGTACTATGGGTACTAGACAACGGATATAAACATACTTAAATACTTTTTTTTGTAAATACATACATATTATACATAGAAAACACCCAGTCCAATACAAACAAAATAATATGTTCATGCACACAAATGTTTGTACTGTGCTACTGCTACTGTTTGACTAAGTTTAGCTAGATCTATAGATTCTTTTTTGTTTGTTTTATGGCGAATTTTATAAGTCTTAACCAATAACAACCTTGGAATAACAAAGTCATCAACAATCCGCCACGTCACCGCTGAATCGTCGAATCCGTAAGAAGAAAAACATAAAAATTTATCTCCTTTTATTATGGAGGTTATATTTATTGTTGTTTTAGTGGTACAGATAAACGGTTTACGACCAATTCCAGTTTAAGATTATGTTTTGGAGACGGCCATTAAGGGTTTAAATATTTCGATAACGGAGATGCCGTTATGAATTTTATAATGTCCGTTTTAATATCTCTTCGAGGGCTTCTTCCGCTTCCAAATTAGATTTTTCGAAAAATAAGGTGGATTAAATCTTACGACTATTCCCACCTCTCGTTCCCACTGTAACTCCAGTGTAGCCAGGATCTACAGCTTGACCGCCAATAAAAACCCAACCAGAGGTCAAGTTTGTCCCGGGGAAAGTTCTGTCATTGGACCCGCAACGAAGTAAGATGGCCAGTTCCTCTGTGGTTGAAGATTCCGGACGAAGCTCGCTTCCACCTTCGGCCTGATCATAACTTACCATCAGGTGAGGTGCAGGCCAAGAGCTTCGTTGTGGGTAGAAACAAAAAGAAAAAAAATTGCCAAGTGGGTGTCGTGCCACGCGCAGCAAGGAAGCAATTATTTCATCTAAAGTAATCTATCTATATAAATAAAAATGAATTGCTGTTCGTTAGTCTGATTAAAACTCGAGAACGGCTCTTCCGATTGAGCTGTTTTAAAATGTTTGTCGTAGTCCAGGGTAGGTCTAAACGGTGAACAAATAAGGAAAAATTGCGATGGCTTATTTATTGCCTTTAAGGCGGAACAGAGTTCGCGGGGTCAGCTAGTTTTTAATATTTTCTTCGAAGAAACTTTTATTAGGTAAGAAATTTTATAATACATGAGTCTGTTAAACTACTATTACTCTTAAGTTAATTTTATTGATCTATCTTAACCGTTATAGGTAGTTTTCCTTGAAAGTTCATCAAAAGCACTATTATTGTGAATTCTTACAGATTTTTCAAAACAACAGTTTAATTTTTAGAGAGGAGGGGAGGAAAAATGGGAAAAACAATAAAAGAAATACAAACTGATTAAAAGAAATTAGCGCCAACATCGACGTCTGTCGAACATTTCTAATTAAAATCCAATCCACTTTTATTTTCTTCCTTAGCTATTTCTTCAGAGTTCTTGTTGGAAACTTGTAGTATATTGAAAAGATAATATTGAGCTTCTTTTGAGGAAACTTCGGAATGTTTCTGTTTTGTTTTAACTTAATAAATAAAGAACTTTGATAATAAAAATGGTATGGACGCTCTGAAAATTATTGGTGAGTAGATTTCTTTAGAATATTTATTTTGCATAGTTGCGTTTGTTAGTAGGTAAACTTTTAATTTCGAATTTTTTTGGAACTTTTTATAAGTAGTGACAACACTACAACTAAATTGTATTTACCTACATATAGGCCAGTAGAATTAAACACAAAAATTGATTAAATCGGAAATAATTCCTACAAAAGATTTTTTTGCTTTAATGGCTTCATTGGTTGCCCATTAAGACTCTCCTAAGTTTTCGACTTCGACGGAGTTGTGCTTAAGTGGTGGGGGCCCCCGAAAGGGGCGTTTTTTCGGTTTTCCGGTTATACCGCGTAAAGGACTTACCCTATCGAAAAGTGGTCTTCATGACGGTTAAAGGGCACTTAATCCTGCATTGAATAAGACCAAATTCAAATGTTTTGGACAAACCGTTCTCGCGCTAAAGTTCGGCAAAGTAGAAAATATACGTATAATTAATGACCCTCTCCACGTCCAATGGCTTGTTACCCACATGCTTCCAAGCCTTGTAAAGGGTCGCCTTAACCAGTGTAACCCTAACAAGGCTCACGAGTTTGATTCGCTTATCCTTGTTCGTCCCAGCCGTTCCTTAACTGCGGTTGCTGCACCTCTTCCTGGCACTCTCCTGAACGACTCTGTGTTACCTAATGTGGCTGCCCCTCTTCCTTGTACCCTCCTGTACGATTTCATTGCTTAGCCATATGCCTGGTCCAAGGTTCGACGCCACAAAATCAACTTCGTACGAGTGAAAATAGTTTAAATACTATTTCCCGTGCTTGCAACATTTTTCTTTACTGCTTCGCCTCTATTAGTCGTAGAGTGATTGTATATATCCTATAGCCTTCCTCAATGTATGAGCTATTCAACACAAAAATAATTATTTCAATCAAACTAGTAATTCTTAAGATTAGCGCGTTCAAACAAACAAACAAAAAACTCTTCAGCGTTTTAATATGAACTTGTTGTTGTTGATTTCTGGCGTCGAACCTTAGACCAGGCATACGGCTAGGCAACGTAGTCATGCAGGAGGATACAAGGAAGAGGGGCAGCCACAGTAGGTAACACAGAGTCGTTCAGGTGAGTGCCAGGAAGAGGTGCAGCAACCGCAGTTAAGGAACGGCTGGGACGAACAAGGATAGGCGCATAAAGCTCGTAAGCCTTGATAGGGTTACACTGGTTGAGGTGGCCCTTTTCAAGACTTGGAAGCCTGTGAGTAACAAACCATTGGACATGGAGAGGGTCATTAATTATACGTATATTTTCTACTTTACCGTACTTTAGCGCGAGAACGGTTTGTCCAAAACATATGAATTTGGTCTTATTCAATGCAGGATTAAGTGCCCTTCAACCGTCATGAAGACCACTTTTTGATAGAGTAAGTCCTTTACGCGGTATAACCGGAAAACCGAAAAAATGCCCCTTTCGGGGGCCCCCACCGCTTAAGCACAACTCCGTCGAAGTCGAAAACTTAGGAGAGTCTTAATGGGCAACCAATGAAGCCATTAAAACAATAAAATCTTTTGTAGGAATTATTTCCGATTTAAAAGCTAATTCTACTGGACTAATACTTCTACAGACAGAGAAGGGTGAGTGAACATTTAAATCTACCACTCATTGATTAATCACGAAATCTCAGAAACTATAATACTTAAACTCTAAATTTGGCAAGCTCCTTATGGGTGTACTGTGTAGAGATCCGCTAAGAATGGATTTTACAAAACTCCACCCCTAAGGGGTTAAAAAGGGGTTCACGCGTGCGAAGTCGCGGGGCGGACGCTAGTATCATAAATAGAAGGGTACGGTTTGTGACCAAGTGCCTATAAGTTGAAATGGGCAACAAAAAATGCTGTAATAAAAATAAAAAATAATCATAAAATTAGTACTGAAGTTTTTTATATGCATTTGGAACAGTATAATTAGCTATTTTGTCTATGCCTCAATTATTTTTCTCCTGAAAATTGAAGCTCAGTTTTGTTTGTCCAAAGAAACTCCAAAAACTTGGAATTGTATGCAAATTTTTTTCCCTCTCAACAATGAATCGCCAACGAAAAAGGGAGCGTTGAAAAATAGCTTTTAAATTTTAGACCGCAAAGTTGTTATTCAGTAAATCATGTTAATGGGAAAAGTTTGGGATTTGTACACGATATTGGGGGACAATAAATCTTAATATATTTTGATTTTGTGTTAGAGTAAAATATTTTGTTTTAAATACTCATCACTCACTCTAAACGATTTGCCAAATTGAATGCGTTCTGCGGTCAGCAGTCATAGTCAAAGGCAAGATAAAGTTTAAAGCAGACTTATCAACTCGGAAAGGGATCAACACCGTAAGCGCTCCTGCACACGACGCCGCCACCGCGCCGCCGCCGCGCCGTCGCCGCGCCCCTACACTGTTCATACGCACCGAGTAAAGCCCGCCGCCGCGCCGCCACCGCGCCATCAAAGCATAATTTCGCCAGCGGCAAGGCGGCGGCGCGGCAGCGGGCTTCACGCGGCGCGTATAAACAGTGCAAAGGCGCGGCAACGGCGCGGCGGCGGCGTCGTGTGCAGGAGCGCTATCGCCTTTCGCGAGCTGTCATTGCCTTTCGCGCGCTGTCAACTGCGAGGCGCGGCGTTGACGTTACAGTCCGGATAAGTGGGCGTTAGAATACTGACCGCCTCGAGTTGATACGGTTAAAATTCCTTTCCGGGTTGATAAATGTGCGACGACCTTAATCTTTCAGATGTCAAAAGTCAATCTGTGATCGGTGCGGTTTGCGTTCTCAGCTCGTGCCCGCTCGGTTAGATCGCATCAATACAAAGTGTAGAGACCAACCGACAGTAAATTGTTCATATGTGATGCGGGCTGCGATCAGTCAGACCTGACCGCTGATCGTAGAACGCATCCAATGTGAAAAATCCTTTCATAAATAAAATTGTGTTTTGACACAGCAGTTTAACTACGATTCAATCTTCGTTTTCCACAGTGGCCTCTCGACGGGAACGCACATAAAATGTTGGGAAGCGTCCATCAATGAAATTGCGGGATGTGAATTCATCATCATCATCATCATCATTTCAGCCACAGGACATCCACTGCTGAACAGGCCTCCTAAAATGATTACCATGTTGACCGGTTGGTAGCGGCGTGCATCCAGCGCCTTCCTGCTACCTTTATAATGTAAATGTCATTTAAGGGATATTTACTATTCTACCTAATTACCAGTGCGTGATCGAATCAGAAGTGAGGAGATCCGCCGGAGAACCAAAGTGACCGACATACTCGTAGAGACGATGGCCGTTGGGGCAGAAAAGTTCTCGAGTGGCGACCACGGACTGAAAGACGCCTCCTACTAGGTGGACCGACGATCTGGTAAAGGTCGCGTAAAGAACCTGGATGCGGGCAGCGCAGGACCGTTCATTGTGGAAAACTTTGGGGGAGGCCTTTGACCAGAAGTAGACGTCATTAGGCTGAAACGAACCAGTACCTAGTAAGATAGTACGTCAGAGAAAACGAACGTCATAATATCATTATAAAGTTAGTTCTAGATCATCATTAACTTCAGCGTTTAAACAAAAGCAATATACCCTCACAATAAATCTCTAATTGACCCTACAAACTCAGAGGCTCAAAGCGCCGGAAATGAGGCTTCAACGCCGCAAGATGGCGGCCACTTCCGGTCGAGCCGTTAACACGTTGAGTGCGAAACCAGGTCTATAGACCTTGTGCACGTCTCGCTTACCGTGCGGCTAAGAAAATTATAGTCTTCCTTGTCGTGCGAAAGGCATAACTTCAATTGGGTCTGGTGTAGGAAAGTGATGAATATATTTCTATGATGTATTCTTAAAATAGAATCCAATGATGTACCTACCTTAATACCAGGTTTTTAGACCTGGTACCGCACGGAAGTAATAAAATGTCTTCACAATGCGAAACCAGGTCGAAGCACCTTGTACCCTGCGCACCTGGTACCGCACCCCACGCTAGCTTCGTGCAGCCAGTGTTGCCTCGCATTCGTAAGAAACGCACATGTCGACATGGCGTCAAGAGAAACAAACAAAATCAAAACTGCAAATTGATTATAATTTAATTTGCTACACGATTTATTGCTAATTTAAATAATGTTTTTCGTGACAAACATTTGAAGTTGTAACTTAATGTTATTAAATAATATGTTTTCTTTAAATAAAGCTTATTTAAGTATTTATGCACGTATATCTTATTTGTAAAATATTTAGACTAAATTATTAAAACATCTTTGTTTGTTACTTTTTTAAATTTTATTTATAACTTAATTTAAACTATCGATATTTGTATTTCACATCCCTAGAATACCCACCAGACTTCCCTAATTCAGTGCGGCACAGGGTGCATAAGCCTTGTATTTTGAATATAGCTATAATTTTTATACTAAACAAGTTATTCACGAACGGCTTCAGGTGTATGTCAATAAATGCATTATTATTAATATTCAAAGAAAAAAAACACAATATCTATTAACATGAAGCCAAAAATAAAATTAATATATCTTAAATATTACAAGGTCTTTAAGCCTTGTGCCGCCACAATGTAAGTTTTAATACCAGGTTTACTGACCTTGTACCGAAGGAATGGAAAGTATTAGAAAGTTACTGCCGCAGCAAAGGTGTTAACGGTATTATGTTGGCAGCCATTGTTATTTCAAGATAAGTTTGCAACGGTTAGGCTATTGGTTTCGTTAAAATGAATGTGGTTAGTTAGGTTTTAATTAAATTGGTTTTAGTTCATTTTGTTTGTTTTGTCTAGACGATATTGGCTTACTATTTAATCACTATTTCAACTTTGTTATTTGAAGTGGAAACATATTATTATTCTAGAAATGATGACGTAACTGTTTTGAAAGTTATGCTCAAGAGTAGCCAAACTTTGGCCTGGGATGTTTCTAAGTCCTTGCCAAAGCAGGGGAAAAACTACCTCCCTGCTGAATACTTTTTTAAGTAGGTAACTAGCGGCCGCCCGCGTCTTCGTACGCACAGATCCTGTTTTACCCTCTTATGGGTTGAATTTTCCAAAATCCCGTCTTAGTGAGCACCTACGTTCTAAAAGGAACCCCCATGCAAAATTTGAGACTAACACTTGATGAGTGAGTGAGTGAGTTAGTTTCGCTTTTATAGATAAAGGTCTTTAGTTAGGTACATTGCGAAGTGAATAAATGAAAATGAATATTACTTAATCAGCTATAGACCGGCCGTAATAAAATAAACGCTTGTTTCATAATTTTTGTCAAAATTTTACCATACTTAAAATTCCTGAGGCACAATTGCATGATTTTCTAAGAAACTAGGCATTTCATTATTTGGATTAGGATAAATAATTAAACTTTTCAAAAAGAGTTTTTCAATCAACAAAATTGTGACAATATTAAACTTCACTTTTGCCAGGCACGTTCAAATAATTCCGATCAGAGTCGCGTCTTTGTAACGGCAGTGAATCAATTCAATATCTCCCAACGATTTTCCTGAATGACTTGAGCTACAAAAGGGAACGTGTTTTCAGGAATTCGTGACAACATGTCGCATTATAAAGAGGTCTGTTTGAACGCATTTTTGTTGTCAACCATCAACATTATTATGTTTTGAAGAAAGGTCTTTAATGTTGGGATCGTCATTATTTTCGTCATCAGCCGGCACACCAATCCACTCGGAAAACGATCGTAACCGTATCAACTCGAGGCGGTCAGTATTGTTTGTATGAAACTCCATACTGCAACATCTGCAACGCACACTTATCCGCACCGTAACGTAAACGCCTCGCCTCGCGGTTGACAGCACGCGAAAGGTGATGACAGCTCGCGAAAGGCGAGACGGTGTTGATCCCTTTCCGAGTTGATAAGTCTGCTATGAGCTTAAAGAATGCGCGCCGTGATTTTAGATGACAAAAGTATGGGCTTATCGCGTGAAATCGATAAAATACCACGACAAAACTTATCGCGGCGCACATCCTAGGTCTACCGGTTAATTCGTCTCCACTGCAGGAGCACGACTCTCTAATTTACCAGAGGCAAATGGAGGATTTGTCCTACACTCCCCACGCTGGCCAGACGGGTTGGGGAGGTCTGGTGTTCGCATATTTGTCCCTACTCAGTCGCCATTACGACATCCACGGGAAGAGTTGAAGTGGCCATAGCCTCTGCCAGAACCACACGATATACTCGCGCTATGACAGTCTCCATGTAATTGCTTCTTCTTCTTTTTCCTAGCCCTTTTTCCCATTATTTGGGGTCGGTTCTCCTTGTTCTGTGACCCCAGGACAGTCTTTCCTGGGTTGTCAAAATAATATTTGTCTGGGCACGATCTAAGTCCTTGGCCACCGTGGACCGCCAGGTGGCCAGTGGGCGTCCTGTACCTTTCTTATTATTTGGCAGTATTTTTCAAGATTACAGCTACATTATAATCCGGGCCTTTTCAAGGCGAGAGTGAATAGGCACTTATCTACAGGGCAGATATGTACCATCCTAGACTGCATCTCACTTAACACCAGGTGCGATTGCGGTCAAATACCTGCCTTGTTTACCTTGCTTTTTAAAGCCATAAAAAATTGAATTGAAGCGGGTGAAGCTCGCTTCCACCTTCGGCCTGATCGTCATTTACCATCAGTTGAGATACAGGCCAAGAGCTTCCTCGTTGTGGATAAAAAAAAAACTTAGAAATTTTTAAGGATAGAGTCGCGTGCTTCAAGCTGTATAAATTCCACGTAGCCAAAAATAAAACAGATCAGTAATAAATTCCCTAAAATTCTCTGGTCAAACCACAAATCATTCGGCAGACATTTATTGTGCCCCTAAATTTCTGTGCACATAAAATTCTGGTCTGTCTGAAGCGTGTGGTACACTAAACTGTGTTTTATTACCTGACACTTCGGTTTGGATTAGGTTAGCAGGGTTTTTGCAAATGGATTATTTGCAAGTTGTAAATATGGCCGCTCGGCAGGTATGTTGAGAGGATCACGGTAATGGAGTAGTACCACAGGTAGTACCTACTTGTACCTTTTGTACATAGTTGAATTAAGTGCGATATTAAAACGGACTAAGCACAGGGACTTGCAGGCGAAGGGTTCCATGCTATCGTAGAAAAATTAACGTCATGTTCTAAAATAAAATCAATTTAATTATTAAATTAAATACTTTCGTAACTGCACAAATACAATAAACTTACTCCAAGAGAAGGATATTAAAAAAATCCTATTTCATGCAAATTGTCATCAGTCAAATAATAATAATATGGGAACGTAATTTTTTTATTGGTTGCCTACTTACAAGTATAAAACCAAAACACGTTTCTTATTGTAAATCAGTGAGCTCACTGATAAACGTGTTTTTTCTGCCTACATCTGTCTACTAATTTGATTTATTTGACTTGCAGACGAGCTTTCTTTATATTACGCGTATTTTTCAAAGCTCCATAACCTACATAAACAATAATTCATGTTTGTAACTACTGACAGATGAAGGAAACTGAAACAAATCATCACCTTCGTTTTCAAATGTTATTGTCTGTAAAAAAGCAATTTTTCTCTCAAAAAATACTTCAAAGTCGGTAATTTTAATTCAAAAGCAGCAACATTCTTCAAAATATCCCCTCCATCTCAAAAGACATTTTTCATGAAAAATTATTAGCAATTTCAAAAAGTATAAAGTTATTATTCTACCAGTAATTTTCGTTTCAAAATCGCTCTTATTACAACGGTAATAAATTGCTATAATTTTTAACTTCATGTGCACTCATTCGCACAAAAGCACCGTCTATTGGAACAATGAAGAAACAAAACAAGGATTTATTTGATAGCTGACCTATTTTCGCTTTTCGAATATTTCTATATTTTAATTTAAGTTGGTTAGTTCTCACCTTTTGTTTCAACCGATTGCAGAATGATGGCAAAAGGAGTAAGGAATCACTATAAGGTCTAACGCCTAACTCAATCAGTGCGTGTTTTTGTAACTTCAAACGTCAGCAAGACTTCATCTCCTTCAGATTTATATGCTCTGTCACGTCATATTATTAGGTCAATGTCACCCCAAATGGAGGATTTGGTTGGCCAGATGGTTGGGGAGAGGATGTTTGTCCCTTAGTCGCCTCTTATGGTTTTGGAGGGAAATCGAACCTTATCTTCGAACTCCTCCTATGTTCTTCTGATTAATTTCGTTGCGGGTCCAATGACAGTTAACTTTCCCTCGGGACAAACTTGACCTTCACTGGTTGGGTTATTGGCGGTCAAGCTGTAGATCCTGGCTACACAGGAGTTGCAGCAATGGGAATGAAAGGTGGGAATAGTCCCGCTTTTACGACATCTACGGGAAGGGTTAAGATCTTATTCTATACTTTGTCAGAACCACACGGTGATTTCATATCATTAGGTTAATTTTATTCAAAGAAATTGTAGCTACGAAGCCTCAATGAAGTAAAACTTTACTTGACTCAGTTATGCAAGAACTATTTGAATTCAGCAAACTATTATACGAGTAGAAACGTGAACTTACACAGCGGAGTTGAAATTGAGACTAAACTCAATTTATTAGAGCTCAAGACTCAAATTTAAAGTATTCAACTTGAGACTAGCTAGTGGTTCTCAACATTTTTATTTTTGGTAGGTACAGTCAGTGGCAAATAGTTCGTTACACCCAAAGTGGACAAACAGTTGACAACAGAACCTTATTCCAATTGTAACAGAGAATTGTTGCGAACTTATTGGCTACTCTACTAGGTGGCAAAAACTATTTGACGCTGACTGTACCTACTATCTTCACCCACGTGAATTTCGGTCTGTCACAGTTAATTCTTTATCGCGCCCGTTCCTCCTTCCAAAAACATAACCCTTTCATCTGGCGCAGTCGGGTAAAAATGGGGACGGGGAATGGGAAATTTGTATGTGTGCAAAAAATTTTTCGCCAACTAGGAATCGTTTCTGAGACCTCTAGGTCTAACCACTAGACCATGGAGGCGGTGTACATACGTATGTCATCGACATCGTCATTATTTGAGCTACAAGTCAACCACTGCTGAAAATAGGCCTCCCCCAATGATTTCCATATTGCCCGGTTGGTGCGGCCTGCTTTCAGCGCTTCCAAATGTAACCACAGAATAATAATAAGTACTAGGTACGTACAGAAGTTTTACTTCGCGAAGGTATTTAAAAAAATGTATGCTCAATGTCATTAACAATATGGTGTAATTTAGACTGTCTCAAGAGTCAATCACCATTTTGTTGACAAACGTCAGTGATCGGCACTGCGCCGAAGCTATAGGGCTGTGATGATGCGAGGGGTTTGTTACGTATTTGTTTTAAGGGAAATTGAATAGGAAATGCGATGCGGGAATAGAATAACTGTGTGAGTNTTATTTTTAAAAGTATAGGTACAGGGTGGAAACGATAAGTGATTTCGCTTGATTTTTAATTATACAAGATATCGAGAAACTGTTTACTGTTCCTGTAAGTGCTTCATGAGCTCTTTAAAACAATAACAATAAACAGGTCAAAGAATAAACTGGATCTATGTGAAAATTCAATGTTTCCGAATTTCATACTAAATGTATGCCGCCAGCCATACATACCATATTAGAAGTGTTAATTTTTTAAATTTTTAATTTTTAATTGAGTAATAATTATATAATCAAACAGTAAACTCGTAAATTGCATTCTTATTTAAATTATTTACGGAAAACATGATTTTAGGTTTAACTTGCTACAATGTCATCAAGAGATACTAATTAATAAATACTAAATAAACATTTGTCGGCCGTTTGGTGTAGTGGTTCAGAACGGACTACTATGCCGAGAGGTCCCGGGTTCGATTCCCGGCCGGGCAGAAATTGAAATGATGAATTTTAATTTCTGTGACGAGTCTGGGTGTGACTATGTATAATATTTAGGTATTTAAAAAAAAAGTATATCCGTTAAGCTAGCACCCATAACACAAGCATTAAGTTGCTTACTTTGGGGCTAGCTGGCGCTGTGTGAAATTGTCCAAAGATTTATTTATTTAAACAGATAAAGGGGACGGCATTAAGGCACTCAGAATTCTCAGAAACCATTGATTTCGTGTTTGTTTGCAACTGTATTAAATGTATGAAAGCTGGAAATATAGGTTTTTTGAATAGATTCAGTTCGTTCTTAAACATATTATTGATGACGTTTGCTAGGTCTCATGAAGCACTTTTTCAGTAAGTTACCATTTGTTCGACATCTTGTATACCTACTATAAGAAATATTCGAGTGAGATCAATTTATAGATTATTTTCGTCATCCTTATTTGTAGGTATTAAATTTAATTAAAATACACTAAGGCTGAGATGCACCACCTAACTTTGACCCTAACTGACAATAACTGGTGTTTTATGTTAGACAGATTTTTGACATCCAAAATTTTGATGTCAATGTTAAAGTAAGACGGTGCAACACGGCCTAACAAATGTATCGTAGACAGTACTTTTTATTTTCTTCATAAATCTTTCTTTTCTTTGTAAAGCTATCTACAAGCTTTTATTTTCTTTGACNCAATGTGAGGTAGGTGTAAACCACGAATGATAGAAATAAATCAGTCTTGTTCTAGCCAGCTTGTTTCACTAACGCGCCCCGTCCCTGACACTTTAACACAAGGAAGGGATGTAGTGTATAGACATTTGTCTCGAGCGCATACGTCACAGCCCAGTCAGCGGTGGGGGCATTCGGCGTCCGACCGTGGTGCGGGCAGGTCGTGCTGTGTGCGTAGGCGAGCCAAATAATAATCTAATGGCGGAGATAAAGGTGTACAATACAGTCTTGCATTAGCTCAAGAGTTAATTAAAAAAAATAGTACAGCTGAAAATTGCAATAATAATAATTCTCAAGGTAAATCGTCTTTGGCTTCTTGTCATCAAAATTAACACAATTGTAACCCGTTAGGTTTTAGCTTGCCGGTGATTAAAATTCCAAATTTTAATGGAACATATTTTAAGTGGTTAGAATTCAAAGAAACTTATATGTCGCTTGTACACAACAATGATAGGATTGAGAGCATCCACAAATTTCACTACTTACAATCATAAAATTAAATCTCGAAAGGGAAGCGGCTCGAGTAATTGCTAATTTGGAAGTTTCTCATAATAATTACACCGAAGCATGGAAACTATTATGTGAACGGTATGACAACAAACGCCAATTAATAAACAATCATCTTAAGGCATTATTCAATATCAATTCTATTCAGGAAACTGACAAATCGTTAAGGTATATTGTTGACCATGTTACTAAGAACTTACGTGCACTTAATACACTCGGGTTGCCAACTGATAAATGGGATGTTTTAGTTATATACATTGTTGCGGGAAAGTTAAATAATAGCACATATTTCAAGTGGGAAGAGCACAGAAATCACTTAAGCGAAATACCTTCGCTAAGTGACTTCGCCATAAGCAAGATGGTCTAGATAACAAGCAAAGGCAGTTCTCTAACAACTACAGGGTGACTTTTGTATCAGTATCCAAATTTTTTCCTGACATTAGGTATCGTTTATAGATGACATTTTTAATAAAAAATAGGTAATCAACTATTTTTTTCCTAACCAATTAATCACGTAGTGTGGTTACCGCGCTTAGCGCGTAAACATTGTGCGGGAGAGTTGGTCGAGCGGAGAGCTGGCAACGTGTGGCAACGCTCGACCGGCCGGCCTGGCCGCGCGGCGCTTCAATCNTCAGTTAATTCATTTTGAAACGCGGTACACGTTTCATGCGCGAAAAGGAAACTGTAAAGTTCGTCCAATTGTCGTTTAGCACCGATAAAATTAGTTCCGTTGTCAGAGTACATACATGAGACAGGACCTCGCCTGGAAAGAAAGCGCTTAAAAGCGTCTAGAAATGTTTCAGTACTCAAATCCGAAGCCAATTCGATGTGTATTGCCTTTGTAGTTAGGCAAACAAAAAGGCAAATGTAAGCCTTTTGACTTTTAACACCACGTCTACGTGTAAGTGTTATGTTAATAGGCCCAGCATAATCTACTCCAGTGTGAGTGAAAGCTTTAGCTTCTTGAACACGAGCTGGTGGAAGGCTTGCCATTATAGGCGAAGGATGAGTAGGTGCGACCTTAAAACAAAAATTGCATTTGCGAACACGCTGTCGGATAATGTTGCGAGCAGATACAATCCAATATCTCTGTCTTAATAATGACATTAAAAGATGCGATCCAGTATGACAATTAGATCGATGACAATCATCGATGATGAGATTAATGATGTGATGACTACGAGGCAGCAAAATTGGATGTTGATTCTCAAATGGAATGTCAGCGTTAGTAAGGCGCCCACCAACGCGGAGCAGCCCGTCATTGTCGATGAACAAATCATAATTAATGATTAAACGAACTTAAAAAGTGAAGTTCTATCATAATTATGCGAGGGCTTTGTCCGAAGAGATTAGAAACCCTCCCACCCGTCTTTAACAATCATATACTCATATGTAGGTATATTATTAAAAACACAAACCCCCATATTAGTGAAATGATAAAAAATACAAATTACTACTCCAAACTAACTGACGACGGATACCAATGTCAAATAGGATGTAAACTGAGATACCCACAAAAAAAAAAAAAAAAAATATCCTCAACTAACAGTGCGTAAACTGGCATCACCGTACGTGATACTACATAGTTCTTATTTCTAATCTCTTCGGACAAAGCCCTCGCATAATTATGATAGAACTTCACTTTTTAAGTTCGTTTAATCATTAAAAATACTCGACACGTATATTTTTCATTTTTTCAAACTAATGAAAATTGAAAGAGATAAAGCGCGCCAAAGTTTAACAGAAGAGGCCCGTGACGTCAAGGCGTGCTTAAAAATGTAGCACTTTGTGACGTCACGGTGAACTTTAACGCATCGTTTCGCATTGACTTGTTTGTTTGACAAACTAAAATATACGTGTCCTATATTCTTTGGTTAAGTAATTGACGGACTAAAAGTTATTTTTAAACTAGCCTATTTTATAATTGCAACGCGATTGCGAGAAATGTATGGAAACTAGCACCACCCGTAATAGAACGCGGCGCTGTGTTCGGTTGCTGTAGCAGTGGTTTGCTATTGTACAATTAGCAACCGGTTGCTAAGAAGATCTGTAATAAGCACCCCGGTGACAAGGCCGAGACTAACGCTTGTGGGCAGCCTAATTAATCGTAGCGTCAAACTGGAATGATTGAAGAAATTGTCGGTAATGTCTATGACAAGTCAGGTAATTGGAGGAGGGTGTGAAGACAGTTATTAATATAATTTGTCTCGGAGCCGTCCAAATCAGTTAGTTGTAACTCGGAATATCAAACGTGATGTTGATATCAAAGCAAACGTAATTTACGTTGCGATGTAGCTTAGAATAAGTATTAAATAAAACTGTAGATGGGTTTTTTTGTAGTTAGATAAGGAGCTGAAGAGTTTTTGAAAAGTTAAATAACCATGAGTTTCTAGTGTAATGTACCTAATGAATGAAAATATTTTAGGAATGAATGAAAAAAAAATGCCCATTCCAAGTTTTGTATGCCCGAATAAGCATGTAAAATTCAATTTTTCTGTGCTGCAGTCAAACCTAACTCAGCGAAATTTCTTGCTGACTCAATACATTCAGCTTGTTACACTTTTAAAAGGGAAAATGCAAAGGCTTAACTTTGCGTGAAATCGGTTTTCGTGAAAGAATTTAACGGCAAATCCCATTGAAATCATGTGACGAAAACGGCTAGGTATAATCCGGGAGGAAAAGTTTCCCTTTGTAAGCTGACTGCGCTTGTTACCGTTTGTTTTTTAACTAAAAAACAACTGAATGTTGTAACTTTTATATCGAGACATGTAGATTTCAACTGCAGATAATAAGAATAGTCGTACGTACTACCTACTTTTTTTTAAATCAGACCTTTAGTGTATCAAGTACCTTCTCAAGAAAATAACTAAGTAAGTATACCGTATACTATAGGATTGAGCTTGACTGGTTACTTCGATTCCTCCATAGAGGAATACGTTCTTCTGTATTATTTGTTCCTGTTAGTAGAAATCTCTCGCTTACTTCTCGTGACTGAGAAAATTAAATTACCAGGTATTATAAACTTATGAAAAAGATGCTGAAAAAGCATGAACAATAGTGACGTGCAAAAATAACGAAGCTTTTATTTTAACGTTAGAGTTTCCGTTATAACTTGTAAATCTCATTGTCCCAAATAGATCATTATTTGTATCTGGTAGCTGTGGCATACCCAAGATGAGCAAACAATAATTGTTTGTTCCCGCCCATGATTGACAAGGGTGTCCACGCGACAGCACTAGGACATGGGTTGACGCGGCCGGTTGAATGTTTCAGAAACGTGAACCGGGGATCATCACTTTTTGTGTCGGTCATTAAAATCTGTGAAATGATAAATAAATACAGAAGTCGACTTTTTTAGTGCACCGTATTTTTTTACAGTAATTTAGTCTTGCTAACCGGACGGGTCTGGGTGTGACTGTATAATATGTATTTAAAAAAAAAAAGTATATAAGTAGTATATCCGTTAAGCTAGCACCCATAACACAAGCATTAAGTTGCTTACTTTGGGGCTAGCTGGCGCTGTGTGAAATTGTCCAAAGATTTATTATTTATTATTTATTAACCCCTCCAGCTAAGGCTGAGCGGTAAGACTGAGTAACCGGTGGTTTTTGTATGAAGTTTAATAGATTTTTGACGTCTGTTATAATTAAAGTAAGATGGTGAAACCCAGCCTTAGTACGCTTATGTTTTGTCAATTGTCATGCACATCGCAAAAAATGAGCTAATTCCTGACGCTTATCATCAAATACCTAGTACTAACTAGTGAATAATAAAATCGCATGTACGAGTATATTAAATAAAATCTATTATTTTGTTCTACCTAAAGCAACGGACGTTAAGAACAAAGGTTGACGGTCATTTCCGACACCAATTTCCGAGCTCCTACCGCTTCCAACTTATTTTATTTTTAATGAAGTAGTCATCAAAAAAGTCGCAGAGATGACCTTTAATCCTTCAAGCTCCGCGAATCTATACGCAATAGATAATCAATTGTTATGACATTAATTAATGCCGTCTGGGACTCAATCGGTTAATTAATATGATGGCAAGAAAGTATAGGTGTACCAGAATCTCATGGCAAATAGGGAAAATAAACTTTGTTGAGAGCAATACTGGGGAAATTGGAATAAACGATCTTGATACTGTTAAATTTTTTACTTTTATGTCTTTAATATTAATGAACATGAAGTACGAATATACATTTTAGGTAGGTATGTGTATGAAGAATGTTGTTATACATCGGGAAAGTGTCTTGAAAAATAAATAAATCGTATTATTAATTTAAGTAACTAATTTTATTATGCATCATACTTTTAACTTATCACTTCATTCAGAACTAGAAAACGATTCTAAGAACTCCACTTGCAATTTCTTGTTCTTCAATAGGTGATCAAAATAAAGAGATAAAATCTTTTTCAATTTGCTTTACATGGTCATAACATTTTGACCATTCCCCTGCACCAATTTGTGAGATACCTGAAAACCCCGATAAAGCAGCTATTAAGAATAATATAAAAAAACATAACCCTCCTTGTGACGTAATTGGGTAATAAACTAAATGTATCAAAATATTTCAGTCCAACTTACTGTCAACTCGACGACGCGCTTTAGAATCAAAGATTGACTTTGAATTATGCCTTATTTTACAATTCACATTGAAAACAATATGACTTGCTTGAGCTTTTTCGATTTTTTCACAAAAATAACAAATAGTCAAGAAGAGATTACAAAATTTTTGCAGCGGCTGACAGATTTCATAATTTTCTTTGACAGGTGACAATTAAACCATAGACAATTGCCATATGAAAAACACACTTTTCCAATATTTTTGTTTGCCATGAGATTCTGGTACACCTATAACTGCTTTTAATCTGTGCATACTCCCTTGTATAAAAAAGTAAACGTTTACTCTAGGAACTTTGAATTAACGTTGGCACTTAAACACGTTCTCAATCTCGAAAGAAAAATAAATTCGTCGATGTCCCTTTTGTGAGACACTCGAGACTAAAAACTATTGCAACGAGTCACTTCAAGTTGTCTCGATTCACGGTGCAGTAAACATTTTCTTGAAAAACAAATTGCTCGGAAAAATTGTTTGCTACGTTTTCTACGAAGCACTAAAACGTTCACTTTCAGGTAGGGAGAGTTCAACTCAAATATTGACGTTTCAGAAACACGTGTAAGACTGAAATCTGTTTGTTCCATTAAGGCTGAGTTTCACCATCTTACTATAACTTTGACAAACGTCAAAAATCTGTCAAACTCCATACAAAATCCACCGTTATTGTTAAAGTTACGTTCAAAGAAGTTGGTGCAACTCAGCCTTAGTTATAATTGGGTGAACATTCTCGGAAATATTTTTGTCATCGTTGGGGTTTCCTTCGTGAAAACAGATGGAAGTGTAGAAAGAAAAACATATCAGCATCATTTAGTAAAAGGTTCGCAAATTCACGCGAAAAAAATTGTTTTCAACAGCGAAGTAAGCCTTGTGCGAGTCCTTTTAACACAAGTTGCCAGTACAACAAAAATGCTCTATTTGGCTTGATAATTTTCCATAATATTTTTTCAAGTGTGAATTGATTTTTAAATGAAACTACAGCCTTGCTTGCAGTTTATTGAATAATTATCTAAATATATAAAAGGAGAAACTGACTGACTGACTGACAGATCAACGCACAGCCTAAACGGCTAAACGTAGGCACTTGAAATTTGGAAGGGACGTAGCTTAGGTACCGTAGAGGTGCACTAAGAAAGGAATTCCAGAAATTCCCACGGGAACGGGAATTAGCGGGAAAAACGGGATTCACGCGTACGAAGTCGCGGGCGACCGCTAGTCAACTATATGGAGTAAAATAACCTATCAAAGTATGTCTTTAATCAAGTTGTTGTTTATAGGGTTTGCATATTGCTTGTTTTCATCAAGCCATCTCATCAATTTACATGACCATCGCCTTGGAATAGTTAAGTTACAAAGCTCGTCCTTACACCCTCCGATCCTACATTTACATAGTTATTAACTCTACGTTGAAGACTTTAATCGCAAAAATATTTTAGTTAGGTATACCTAATCTCTAGATTTCTGTAAACAAGCACAAAATGTAGAGCTCTAAAATACTTTCCTATTTCATTCGTAAATTGTTTCCTTTCTAAATAATTGGAATGGAGTTTTTGAAATGACAAATAGTTCAGCCCATTTTATGAGTGAATATCAAATCGAATTATTTATTTGTTAATCGTTACTAATTGATAAATTGGATAACTGACCGCAATGTAATGTAATTAACCGATATCGCCATTTTCACCGCACGATTTTGTTTAGGTGTAATTAATTTTAAACCTATTTTGTATGTATTTGGGTCAGTCGTAGACAGCTGGTTTCCATACACGAGCTATGCGAATAATAGGCTGCTTTTATCATAGAGCTAGAGTAGTATTACTTCCTCATTGTTCAATTTATTTATTTATATATTAGGTACACCAACAAAGTCACATACATAATACAGTTCATACATTTTAACATGGTTTAACACATGATACGTATATGACCTCAATTACAGGTATACACATATATTCTTTTTGCAATGTTAGGGTAATTATACACTAGTAAAAACAAAAATCAATTGAATAGAGTCTAGAGTTTAAGCACCGAACAATATAAAGGATTTAGTAATTGTTCATTTTATTCGGTGCCTAAGTCGTTTCGAATACAGGCTTGAGTTTTGACTTAAATTTAGGGAGGCTGTCACCGAAAACGTCAAGACAAAATTTTCTAATATTATACCATGGATAATGTGTTGTCGCTTATTTCAGGCGTGTTTTGTTTTAGTTCACCCATTCAAAGTTCATAAGTCTCGGATTCGTTATCGCGAATTTTGGACTTTATGTTAAACTTTCCGAGTCTCCTGTCTGTATTGTCGAGCTGACTATTTTCTTCGGTCTATTCCACTTTGAATCACCTGGGTGATCAAACCCAGGTGATCAAGGTAGAAATAGACCTTTTCTTCATGACAAGAAGTTTGAACCTCCACGAAAGACTGTCTAAATACAATTTACGTATAACATCAAACCTGAATGTACAACGGTAGATAATTTTTAAATTAAAGTCCCGTCATATTTAACGTTGCTTGATCGCAGTAATCGCCGTCAAAGGAACCGCGTCGTAAGCTAATAACGTATATCGGCGGAGGAAGCCGTTCCATGATTACGCAGTATTTTATAACTCCCCAAACAACTTGGAGGGCGCTTCAGATAAAACGTGTGTTATTTAATGTTAGGGAATTAGCTTCTTGCACGCGGCTCCTCTTGCTTAAACGAGTAAGGGATTCTTTCTGGGACATCCGTTAGAAACTATACGTTTTACTTAATTTATTTTAGAAGGCAGGCAAATAAGTATCTACGCGTTTGTTTCTAAACGCCTAAGTACATTACTCTTGGCATTACAAAAACCTACTCTACGCATGGTGCACTAGGTGTGTAAGCCCGGTATTTTATCGGTAAATTGCGATTTGTAAGAAAATGCAACTTCCTGATTCAAAACTGCCAAATGTCTTGTAGACTGTTTATTGAGGTGTGTTTTTGCCTTTTGACAAAATCAAAATTTTTAATCAGGTTTCGACAAACATCGATAAATCTCATACAGATAACTTTCAGACACTATTGGTAACAATATCCAACCTGTAGATTTGGTATTGCGCTTAGGAAATAGACTAATTTTGACACTTGTACGATTGAGATTCAGTTTGTACCAAATGTTCAGATGCAGCAACGATCAATTATTCCGGTCGCGCTATAAACAGTCACGTGAGCTGAATCAACTTGCGTCCAACATGCAACATTGGAAGCTTCGGGAAGTAATTGGTGTGGAGATAGCAGGACCACTAGTTAACTACTTAATAGTAGGCTAGATGACAAAATTTCAATTATTTGTCCGTCAGACAGATAATTAGAAAATATTAGACTCATATTTTTTATTTTCTTTCATAATTAAATAATAACAGTGCTACATCGAGTTGAAATGGCGAGTTACGTCACGTAGAGTAGAATTTTTACTCAAAAGTGACGTCACGCGACATTTCAACTCAATATAATACTGTAATTAAGGGATTATGAAAAAAAAAATATGGGTCCCAAATTTTTTTATTATCTAGGCTGTCTGACGGACTAAATAGAATTTCGATTTCATTACCCAGTCATCATCCCTATTGTCGAGTTGAAATAGATCAAAAGATATCGCGACTATTTCCACCTCTCGTTCCCACTATGTAGCGAGAATACAGCTTGACGGCCAATCAAAAGTCAACCAGATTAAAAGGTATGGAAAACGATTCACATAAAGATAAGTTTTAACATTTATGTCTTCGTAATAAAATATGAAAGTCTTCAACGATCGCGTATCAGCTGGCCTACGGCGATATATGCTCATTATAAACTACACTCGACATCAAATAAATCGCACCTCCCGCGACAAGCACTTTCAAAGGTATGCATCCCCACATCCCACCAATATTGGCACTATGTAAAAGCCTAGTTCTAAACTTCATTTCATTAAAGGAAAGGTTTTTACCCCAAAAATGTGTCTTTAGAAGGATCCAGAGTCACTTAATCAAAAAATAGGTAGTTACGCTTGAGCCAACTTTTATGGCTATAAAACTGTTAAGTTGCAATTAATCGCTATCCATCTGTTAAAGAGGACACGTGAGATCATTATTTGGTTTTATAACCATAAAAATTGGTCTAATTGATCCCAGAGGTGAGCCCAAAGTGAGGTCCTTTTTCAAGTCACATTTATGGTATATGTTAATCATTTATTAAGAAATTAAATGTGTTTTTCTTTAAGGATATTTATTGAGCTTTCAAATAACACCAATATTGTTGGGGCACCACGATTGTGTCAGTAGAAAATCTTTAAAGTTCGCGTCGCGGAAGGTGCGGTTTATTTGATGTTGAGTATAGTTGTCCCTTTTCAACATTTGCAAAGATTTTGCTGAAAAATGATTTTTTTTTGTACTAGTCGTAGGTCTACTGTATGAAGCGACCAGTATACAATATGTTCAAATTGTGCTCCTAGGTTACGTTTGGCATAGAAACGGAATATTTAACTTTGTAGTTTAGGGATTTGAACTAAAGCCCCTGGAGCTGGTATAGTAAGCGTGTGTCGTTTAGGTACACACAAATTGACAGCTACCGGTAAAATCAAATGCCCGCAGGTTATTACGGTCATATCGGTAGGATTCTCTTTATTTTCTCGACAAGCCCTGATAAAAAACGCTATCTTAGGTACAGCTACTTTTTAAAGTAGTTAAATAACTACATAACATGTAGGTTACAGTTATTTAAGCAGCTTTAAATAAACAGTAACATCAATAATATCCCCAAATGTTTTGGCATTAACATCACAGGTTTGGATATAATAGCTAGCTAATTTAAATTCCAGTACAATACCTGCGGGCAATTCGAAATTGTATGGCTATAACAAGTAAACCTAATTTATATAACTAATACGTATTTACTCGACTGTAATGCGACGGAGATTACACGGGAGCATAGACAAATAACTCCATAGACGGACACCTATCTTTGTAAAGGTTCGGTCAAATCAACGCGATCACACACGATCAGCCGGGGTGCAGCGATGGCGACCAGACTTAAATGCATTGATCGCCATCGCTGCACGCCGGCTGATCGAGTGTGATCGCGTTGGTTTGGCTGAACCTTAACGGTTATTTTTCATCTTCCCCTACTGACATTATCAGTTATAATGATAGGTGATCTTGAACCTGTTTAATGTCATATACTTACCTAAAACAGCGCGCATTTAAGAATAAAATAACGGTCAGTGTTATGGGATTGTATTATGAACTCAACTTAAAAAAAAGTATTTGAGGATTGCGTAATTTATGCCAAAAAATGACATAATGCGGCTTCTAATTCTCTTATTAGTCTGTAATAGGACCCATCAGGAGTTATAGCTGTGAATGAGATTGTGGGAATTATCTAAGTAAATAGACGTGTAAGTAACTAGCTACTTCGGGATATTATGACACGAAGATAGAGAAATGATTTGATGAAAGGTACATTTGAAGGAAATTGATGCCAAAACATCTATTTCATCGTATGGTATTAGTTTGAAGGTAATGTAGCAACATTTCATAATGACTCATTTGAAATGTACATAGTAAAGTTCCTTTACTGAGCTTTGTCCTAACGAAGGGTTAAATGTACTATTTACTTGAAACCAAATGAACAATATATTTTCAATCTCCTTCACAAGTAACTACCCGTTTTAGCACATTTATCGCCAGCGTTCACATAAACGAGTCATTATCTTCTCATTTGTCGAGGGACCTGCCCAGATATATTTGTACAATATCTGAGATATTTTTCTTTGTCGGCAACATATTACAAATTAATCGGTAGATACTAGATATTTTGCGGAAATATTGAAGGGAAACTACTATCATCGCCGCATTAATAACAAGAAAAACCCTTCTAGAAATAAAAGAAACTATTATTTCGGAGAGAGTTTAATTCCTTACGCTACATTTCAGATAGGTTTCAGATAGCTTAGTTTGCTATAAGTATAATTATAATAACAACTTTTTCCTTCATTTACCCAGAACATTAGCAGCACAATATCATTAAGTGGCGTAGAATTTTTCAAGTTTGTATTTTGTGCAACTTCATCGTACGCCTGCTTAGTTTTATTGCGCAAAGAATTCAAAGCTACGCTAAATATAAAACTACGCTATTTCTGAGGAATCACTTAGACAGACTACATTTTTTATTTTATCTTTGTACGTTAAAACGAAAAATATCCATTAGTACTAATGTAAGTTTGGATTTAATTTGATTCGAATTTCACATGCAAAGTTGGTAATTTTTTTAGACACTTATACTCTGTATCTATTTAAAGCGATATTGCGACAGACACAATATCTTGTGGTTTTTATCTAAGTAATCTCTAAAACAAACACATCATCGTTGATATTAATGTCCTGAAATATAAAATGTCATTACTACCATACATAACTTTATGCATTAACCTAAATGGGAGCTCGTATGCAACTTAAATGTACTTAATTTTCTAGGCCTGTTCCTTTGAATAAAATAAAGCATTGAAGTCATTGCCAGCATGTGGACCGCCTTTCTTTGCCTTGCAGAATGTTGCATAGAGCTTGCCCAGAGAAGCATTTATTTATTCCGACTGAAATAAAAATACAACGCGGGGTAAAAAGTGGGAGAGTAACGAGGGAATTCCGCCCTCGCCTCCCACATTTGGGGTACTTTAGCAATAATACCCGTTTCTGTTAGTGTACCTAAGCGTTTGGCCTACTTTCATGGATCTTGTTAGTTGAACTTTTTGCACTGGCAATACTGGGAAACATTTATTTGAAAATGTTGCTGCATTTTGAACCTGGAGAACTATAAATTATCGGAATTCGATAAGCATGGCAACATAATTTATAGATATTGCCGTTGACATCTTTTTGGGTTATGAAACTGTGTTGTATCTAGTAGATGATTGGTGCCACTAACTTTTCGTTCGTAAAATACTCATAATCTACTTCTAATAGGTATCATTATATTTTACATCGTAGGTACCTCTAAAGACAATTTTATATTGTTTATTCTATTTCATTATTTATTATTAACCAAACGAATATGCCTTTTGTTACAGGTAAGTCATCAACCGAGCTCGGTAAGTCCTATGCAATTATGAATTCATTAAAAACCCGCTGCGTAATGCTAAAAGCATTCGCACCATTTAGAGGATTTTCGAGTACATATAGCCGAACAGAGTGCAGTTTGGAAATATCGCTAGGAACTATAACATTTTTGTAATCATATTTCCTTCTGACGTTAGATGGAACGACAATTACAATATACCTTATAAACGGCTACTATTCTAACGATAGCGTTTTGTCATCATCATCATTGTTAATTTTCATTAACTGTAGCCATCGATCACTAACACAGACATCATTATCAGTGGTTGATGATTGTAGTATGAACTCAAAATAATATTTAAGTAGGCAAGTGATGTGCGTTACTAAATAGGGGTCTTAAGTACTCGAATATAATTATGAATGTTGCCTTTTTAATCGACCTTTTATATTTCGCCATTTCCGAAAATTCTCGAGTGTTGTTGATATTAATTATTTTCTGAATCCAATTCTGTTCATTTTATATTTTGTTTTTTCAATAAAGATATCCCTTTTTAATTTCAATATAATTGGAAATTTCATTTCGTTTTCCTGCTACATTTTATTTAATATCCGGCTTATTCTTACCGAATCGTCAGAAAAGACACTTATCGAAAATAATGGAAAAACGAGCTTCGTTCAACGTTTCATTATTTATAGGGAAAATTGTTTAAACGACTGTTAATTAGGCATTCAAGTGCCAGCAAAATGAAACAATTGAAAATTCTAAGCTGAGTTTTTGCTAGTCCGCCATTATTAAAATATCGTCAAAGGCTAATGAGGTTCAAGAGAAGGAAAATATTTACCAACCTAAAGTGAAAATTCTCTATGTATTATGTATTATTTTTGTATGCTTATACTTCTGTGTTGGCCTTATGGAATAATAGAGTAACGCCCGTATTCACAAACATTACTATGACGTCTCACAGTGCGCGTAGACGCATAGGGTGACGAACCAATCACAGAGCTCTATTCAACGCTGTGCGTTCGATTTGCTACTTCACTTAAGCAAGCAACGTTTATGAATACGGGCGTAAGTGTCTACTGCGATTAAGTACCGCAACCGCTAAATGAAAATTAAAGTGAGGTTGTTTGAAATCACATTGCTTAATGCCTTTTATCGATGTATGATGCTTCTCTTTACAGAATAAAACGTATCAATGAATGAATGAAATATCTTTATGCCATCACAACCAATTAGAACCAAAATTAGGCTCTAATGAACGTCGGAAAACCATTCACCCTTTCTCTACATTGGGGGTAATAAAAATAAATCAAGCACTTACCTTAGTGATATGAACCCATAAATTCAGCCAATAGAAAAGTAGCGGGTACTATCAATTTTATTAATTACCGAAAAGGCTGTAAGATACTTAAAGAAACGATATTTCATATTTACGACAAAAATAACGGTAATTATTAACACGAAGAGGCGGGGAGGAACACAACCTTTCCATTAACGAATTTAATGTTAGAATCTATTAAAGAAAGTATCTTTGGAAATTGACTTTCGCGGAGTTTATGGTGTTTTCTGTTTTACTGTGGCAAAATACCTGTGAACGTCACTCATTATTTGTATCGAAACATTAACTTTGTTAACACGTGAATTAAACTTTGCTGGATTTAATGTTATAGGAAAGATAATTTTGTATAGGTAAGGTTAAGGAAGCCGAAGTGTGAAGTGCGTTTTTAAAGCTTGTGAAAAGTTTGTTACCTATTCAATTTTTAACCCGTTTCTTCTCGTGGTTAGCTAAATAAATGCCAGGGCCGTTGTTCGAACCTGCGTTCCTCGGATCCCGATTCGTCCAGTCCAACACCGACACCATTGGGCTATTTAATTTTCGCTTAGTGCCTTTTTCCAGATCTGAGTCCGCGTGCGTGTAAAATCGCGCTGCTGGTTCCACGTAGAAGAAAGATTTCGTATTGTGTGCCCAAAGGCAATCCGCGTAAAACATGAAATAAATAAATGCGGGCAGTTATCTACGTCACGTTACAGTAACAGCAGGATGTTTTGTGTCGCAATTAATTTGCTAAACAATGCTTCTACTTTATTCTTATTACAAGCTATTGTAAGTCCGCCCCCGCAAATATCAACAATCACTCTGTCCGCAGTTCTGTTATGGCGGTGTACGCAGCATGCACTTTGCAATCACCTTTGTGCAATAATTATGGCAGAACACAATACAGGGCACAGCAACCATATCAAGGAACAAGTGGGGCGTGTGACGTCGAACGAACTATGCATTTGACTGCTGGCTTTGACCATCACTAAGTCGAATGATCAAGGCTGAGTTGCACCTTTAACTTACTTAGGCTGGGTTACACCATCTTACTTTAACTGTGACAAACGTCAAAAATCTGTCAAACTCCATACAAAAACCACCGGTTATCGTTAAAGATACGGTCAAAGTTAGGTGGTGCAACTCAGCCTTAGATACTAGCTTGAACCGTAACTATAACGATAACCGGTGTTTTTTGTATGGAGTTTGACAGGTTTGTTAAAGTGTTAAAGTAAGAAGCAATCCTGCTTAAGTTACACAATGTTTTTCTAAGCGTTGACAAAATATGGGATAAAATTTGAAACCCGTTGTAATGAAGAGATTAGCTACTCACCAGAGGTATCAACTGGTGTAAGCAAATATGATGGCCTCAATAAAAATATCGGAGAAGTCTGGTCAAACCATCTGTATTTTTTGCACGCCTTTCTTACCCAACTTAAAAAAAACGTTCGCGTACAAAAAAAAAAGTCATGACTTGTGCCAGGACTCTACGATACTGCCTCCATTAGGCCTCCGAGTGCGCCGCGAAAAATATCGATGTTGCGTAAAAAATGTTGAATCGGACATTTTGAAATCTGCCTGCAGTTCACTTAGGGTGAAGGACCATTAATTTGATCTTTAAAAAATGAAGTGAAGGTTGCTTGTTAAATGCTTTATGAAATTAAGATTTTATTACGATTCTGCGTGCAGCGCTGGTGTAGTCCACAGATAACATATTTTGTTGAAAAATAGTACTTATTACAACTATGTACGATGCTATTTTACCGTCGTTTAAGGCATATTTTTAAAGCGGAATTTTTCAGACAAGTCAGTTGCTTTCAGAGGGTCTCTGAGATTTAATACAATTATGTAGGTACTACGTGGCGAAGTAAATTAACCTAAACGTCAGAGCTGTTTTAAACACACCTCTTTGCATTGTGCTCATAATAAAATTCTTGTAAGCTTTTGTTTAACCGCCTCTCTAATTTAACACGACCCCGTACTTGTTTTTGCTAAAACTCAATTTGGTTTATATTGTGTTAATACAATGAAATCTGATATCTACCATATTGATCCGCTGCTTTACTAGGAATGATTCTTTTGACACACGCCAATTTTGTTATACGAATTCCTCATCCAATTTCCGTTTTGCTGGTTTGCCAAATACCTGAATTTACATTCTGCCTGCGACATCGATACGGCGTATTGCGCTGAGGCTGTGTCCTCGAGGAATGACTCTTTTGTTCCTGGACGCTCATTGTTTACGTTCTTTTCAAATGTTTCCTTGTACGCTTTTATGTTTTGCTTATTTTTGTGATTAGGGTGTTTGGTAATAAAACAGCGGGGTGATTATGGCTGTGAGGAAAAAATTGATATTTGCAGCAATAGTAGTTTTTCTGAATTCTTCACATCATTAATTTTGTCTGCCCATTTCAAAGCCTCATGGTAAAGGATGGTTAGTTATGAGAGGACTACATCGAAATAGAATACCTATGTGTCGTGAAGAATCGAAACTGACAGCGAATATCAGTCTGTCTTACAAGCACAGGTATCAAAATGTATATGGACGCAGGAACACATAACAATACATGCCTAAGGTTGAGTTGCACCACCTTATTTTGACCGTAACAATAACAGGAGCTTTTTGTATGGAGTTAGACAGATTTTTGACGTTTGTCAAAGTTAAAGTAAGATGGTGCGACTTAGCCTTAGATGATATTATTATTACCTGATTCTATAGGGTCGTACCATATTTTTTTGCTGTTTAATTAGATCTACATACGTTGATCGATTCTAGGTATATGACATTCTGTCCTTATAGTTGAAGTCACCAAATTAAAACTGCAAAGTCTTTACTAGCCAAGTAATTGTAGCAAGTTAGGAGACATCTAAAGAAAGTACCGTTTCACACTAGATCCCAACGTTTTACTGCCCCTCGAGATTGCTCGCGTTACTCTAAACCTTCCAGGAACTGTCGCCGTAAAATTTGTCCACTTCGCAGCCAAGATAAAGGTAAAGTTATACTAAGATAATATAAATTATAATTACTCTCATACCTTCCAAGAATAATGCTACCTTAAAATGTGTCCACTGCTCAACGAAGATTAAGGTTATCCGTTTATCATATTATTATTACAATAAAATTATACTAAGCCTGAAGGCCTAAGATGCGCGCCGCGATAAGCGGTTATCACATCATTTTATGAATTTCGCCCATACATTTTGACGTCGATAAAAGTTATCACGGGGCGCATCTTAGGCCTACTGGATGTAAGACCTGACGAACACGCTCAGTAAGGGCCCTTTCCCACGGCAACTGAACTTGTGTCATACGACAGTATCACGTTTTCTGCAGATTCGGTATTTTGCGGTTCGGGTGTTTATAAAAAAATTATGCAGGATGCTGCTAGTGAAAACACTTTTATTAAACTGGATCATGTTTTTACTGGTCAAGTTTAATGACAAAACTGAATCCCAAAAATGAACCGGTTTTTTGCGGAACACTGCAAGCGGAATTTTTAGTATTTTCCTAGATATAACTCTTACTAAACTGGATGCTGTAAAAAACAGTACCTACAAAAAGCACGCTGCGCGCTGTCTCAAATAGCCTTATAGCTCTCACCAATTAGTTAACAAAGCGTTAGCATTACAACCAGTAAAGCCGGCACAATCCTAATGAACACTGCGATTATCTCAGACATTCTCAGTGCACACAATAATGCAATAATGCACTCTATTACCGCCACACAAACTCCATCCAATGATAGACGGGGCTTAACATACAATATCCGGGAAATGGATAGGACTAGTAAATCGCTGGCAGAATAAAGCCGATCAGTAAGTCAATGAAATATCTGCAACAATGGAAGTAATGCATACAGCTATGGAAAGAAGCGTATTGTTAGAGGAAATGAAAATACTGCACCCGTTGTTGACTACAAAGCATGGAGAGTCAATCGTAGTAGACCACTCTAGTTTATTAAGAACTAGCTGACCCGGCGAACTTTGTTTCGCCTTAATGGCAATAAATAAGCAGACTTTTTTTTTAATTTCGAACGGGATAAAAAGTATCCTATGTCCTTCTCCTGGCTCTAAACTACCTCCCTGACAATTTTCAGCTAAATCGATTCAGCCGTTCTTGAGTTATAAGTGGAGTAACTAACACGACTTTCTTTTATATATATAGATTACAGGAGATCAAAGAATACAGAGTAGGTAGTGCTTTTTTATCAGATGCCTTATTATGATACATAATCGCAACTAAGTCGCAACAATTAAAACTAGCTTTAATAAGTGCGATTTAGCAAGTAATTACTTGCTTTAGATAGATTGTTTCATCCACGAAGATGCGTCCTACCATTCTTCCGCTAATGTTTGAGTGTTATTGGTACACGCTATTTATCCATGAGTGCACACGCATACTACAATAATGACGCTCGGATTGCTCGGAAACTCCTCACACCCCGTCCTTCCCTCGACCAAAAATTGGTGGGGCGCGTCTTCGTGGATGAAACGATCTATCACACAAATACTCGTATTAACACGAGTATAAGTACATTCCTCATCACATAAAAGCTACTACATAATGACAAATTTCCTCAATCGACTTTGTACCTCATTATAAACGTATGAAGATCAATATCTGTTGGGGCATCATTTTGTGGCAGGCTGATATCCTGGCACCTAATAAACTGTCGTACTAGAAAATATATTATGTTGTTTCTTCCCTGGGTCCAAGTATACAAAGTGCATGCATACTGAGGACATATTTCAAGGGTGCATTTTATGTCACCCTGGCTGGATTTTTACAATATTGTACATTTACTCACAACATTTATTTATGTTGTCCTGACTGGTGCACTTGTGGATGGTTTACTTTAGATATGAATTTTATTTGAAGAGAAAATCACCGGCAATGTTACATTGCGTACCATACTTCTGAAGTTTGAATACCTACATCTATTAGAGCCTAGTTTCTCTTTGTGAATGGAACAAGCTACGCTACGTATGGAAAATACCATTGATTTTCATAGACCATTCTGAGTGTTATAAAATTTGATTGTAAAAAGAACTCAAATACTATAGAAAACTATGTCTATGTCGAGTATCAGTATGTGATCTGATGAGAAGTTGGATGTAAAACTTAATAAATGACCCCGTTTTCATCTAAAGGTATTGACATACACTACGTATTTGAAAGTGAAATGAAGAATACAACTTCTCTCAATCTTCAAAGTATCTAACAAAAAAAATGTATGCATGCAAAAATACGTAGTCTCTGTTGTCAACATTAATGTTGTGCCATTGTCCTCAACCTCACGGTGATTAGGCAGTTTGAGCTGCAGCAGAATTGATGACGTCGGCTGCTAAATCATGACCCTGATTAAAGTCTTTGGCGACCCGATGTAATCGATGTAATCGGCTGATAAATGATATCGATTTGTCGGGACCCGACGATACTTTGCTTCACTTCCAAAAGTTTGTGCAAATTTTACTTTCGCTGTGCAATTGTTTAGCAGATAGCTGAGTTTTATCAGTTGAAAATGTTCAATGGATTCTAATCGAATAGAAGTTTTCGATCAAATATTTACTTCTCCAAAATCTATGTATATTTAGTTAAGCTATCTATGTCTACATACATCTTAGAACTAGTAAAATTAGGACTAGTATGCAAAATATAGGTAGACCGATATTTGCTTACTAATATTTAGAAATGATAACGTTTCAAGTCTTTATTTATAAAAACTTCATCATCATCATTATCATCATTTCAGCCAAATGACGTCCACTGCTGGACAAAGGTCTCCCCCATGGTTTTCCATAATGAAGGACTCTAGGTGGACCGACGATCTGGTAAAGGTCGCGGGAAGAGCCTGGATGCGGGCAGCGCAGGACCGTTCATTATGGAAAACCTTGGGGGAGGCCTTTGTCCAAAAACTTCATGCTCGAAGAAATTTATCACTTTTTAAGTGGAAATTGCAGTCACTGCTGTATCTATTTTGTGACGGTGCAGTGTCTCGTTGAATTTATCGCCCCAAATGCATTCAGCTATTAAGTTAATTAAGTCCTTTGCTCTTTTTGCTAATGATGAGACCAACTTTGTGGCTCACAACTTTGTCTTTTGCATTTTTAAACTATTCGTCTATTCGCCCCGAATCTGGGTCACCTGTGTTGAATTTAGTTTTGTACACGAACACACCAACAAATATAGAAGATTTTTCGATTCATTTTAAACTTTCTCTCGTTTTATTTACAGAGCGCGTTTTATTTTCATTTATTTATTATGCAACTGTTAGGTGTTGTTGGATACAAAGCATAATTATTTAAATATGCATTTTCTGTTTTTAAAACTATTTAAAATGTACCCATAAATAAAACATAATCTTCATTAAAAATAATGAGAATCATAAAAATTCAAAGGCAAATGATTCCGAAAAATACTTGAAAATGTTTCAGGTAAAACTTCTGCGAAATGTTTTTCATAAAAACGGTTGTATTTCCTATTACAAGAATTACATTCAAAGCTAATGGACGAGACTTTGAATGATTTACTAGGAATATTTTATTACAGGTGCATTAAAATCCTCAGTTCGCCTTTCTAGGTAATTTCATTTGAATTATTACCACCGACTTAAAGTGGATTAGATAGCGCTAACTTTCGCAAGCGTTATTTCATTTTAAACCATCTGACGTTGAAGATAATGGCGCACTTTATAGCAGGGCGACTTAGCTACAATTTATGAATATTCTTCCTCAAATTAAATAAAACTTTCTAGCAAACACTCTTTGAGTCCTACATGGTACCGCAAATGGAGTTTGCTTACGAAAGTGGTTTACATCGAATGCGTAAATATAGGCAGCTCGCGCGAAGCACTTGCATTTTTGCGTAGAAGGTTTTAAAAGGTGCAAAATTCTGCATCGAAAATCCGGCATGAAATTGACGGAAAATGGCAGCGAAGCATTGCCATAGTAAAAGGAAACAGTGATATATTATCAAATTAGCACCTCGATTTGGCACAGAAGCCAAAGAGGTATGGGAAAAACGTTATTGCAAAAGCAAAAACAATAATTCAATTTTGTCACCGTTTTACAGATAGCCTTTATGTATGGCTTTGTCAGCATAGACTTCTTATTGTCCTTTCGTATTTTCGAGTCATATACATGTGTCCTTGTCACTCAGTTTGGCCTCTCGAGGTGAATGAAGTGTGTATGAAGATTTTTTACTCTCCCCTTTCACTGTGACTTCCCGGATTTTCGCTTTTCTAATAAGACTGATGGTCTCAGCAATCAGATCCAATATCGCGAATGTTCTTCGATTACTGTAAGTGCCCGTTAAACAACTAAGCGGAGGTGAAGTTTAGAAGACATTTTACTAAAGCCTCCGCCTTTTTATCTACGTCGTTGAGTTGATTTTGCCAAAACTTTGAATTGCGTGCTTAGTTGTAAGTTATGTGGGATACCTGCGTAATAAGGTTTCTAATATACTTCCATATTGGGATTGGATTTCCTAACTTAAAGAAGTTTAGGTTCATTCGTTCGTTATTACAATTTTTAGACTAATGAATACCTGCAGCCCGCAACATTATCTATGTGTGATTATTAGATACTTCCAATAGCTCTTTTTCTTCATCAATTCTTTACCGCTTTGAGGGCATATTTTTTAAAGGCTGTCAAGTTCATCAACATAGGTTAGGACAAACAGACAGAGTTACTTTTGTGTTATTAGATTTGTTTTTGTTTAGATAAGTTAACGGTTGAGCGTCGGCAAAGTTAAAATTCATCAAGATTGGTTGTTCCATTAGAAGCCTTTTAAAAGTATTTTAAACTGAATGGAGCCATGGTTTGTTGATTGTTTCTTTCAATTTAAATATTGCTGGATTTAGAAGAGTTATCTTATCTTTTTCGCTCTCACAATAGAATTATTTTCAGTCCGAGTCCACGGGTTCAAAGTTCCTATCAACGAATCGATGTCATTGATTCATGAGTATATCTACAAAGAAGTATTTGTGTAACCTTTTTCTTCGCTGTATTTCTTTCGGATATACAATGACATGGTTCTGCAATCGTATCTACGTGTAAATAAGGTTAGTTGTTTAATTCTTGCATAGAATTATTCGTTACACAATTACAACTTACCTTCATGTCGAGGAATTTGCTAATGGATTTTGCTATTTGGATTCCACGTATTGAATGTATGGAGTTTTATGTTTAATTACTGGATTCACTATTAAGTTCACCTGTTTAATGGACTCAGTTTTGATAGGATCAATAAATAGGTAATTCAGAATTTCTAGTTTATTCGCAGTACAGAAATGGTATATGAATTCCAAATTGTTTTGTGATCCAATAATAATAGTGGTACAATGTTTATAAAGGTTTGCAACTTGAATATTACATTGTTATGCCACAAATATTGTATTTGCGTGTTTTCATAATAATATTATGATAATACCTCGTGTTCTGGGAAAATTAATAGAGCTATTTTCAACTCCATCTTGTATTAGTTGTATTAGTCAGTCGCCGCTGTCTAGATGCAAGCATGTGAAACTGATGAGGGTATAACCACATTAACTTAATGTAGGTATATCATGATATGAACTACTTACAACTAGGGAGGCCTAGGTACTCAATACGAAGTGATGTCGCTACTTATAAAGCACGCACTTGTAAAATTGTTCAAAAAGTCTAGTTAGTTAACTGTATCATCACAATAATTAATAGGTCAAATATCTGCCTTGACTTTCTTAGTTAGTACTGATGAAAATAATCTAAAGAAATTCCTACTTTTATTTTCGAAAAGACCTTCGAAATGCTCGTCTTTAACCTTCCTAATATTTTTTTTCCTGAATAATATAATTGGCAATTAACTCCAAATATTCCTCATAATATTCCTAGCTTTCCAAGAAACTGAATTCGTACTATTTAGTTAATAATTGCGTATTTAAATAAACCTGTCAAATTAACGTAAATACTGTTAGAACTGATAAATATGCGTAAATGAATTCACTTATGATCCCTATAAAATGATATAGTAACATTTGCCTTTCCCAAGATTTGAAGACTCAACACAGCTAGCTTCATATTCGGCGAACTACCACACCAGTCGATCGTCAATTATCTTCGCTTCACCATCCATTTGAAGCCGACTTGAATATTACCATTGAAAAATGCTTTCTGACTGAGACCTGTGATTTGCGATCTTGCTTAATGTTCCACATAATTCAGTACTTAATAGAGCTTCCTATTGAAATCCTTTCAATTCTATATTCATGAATGCGATATTTCTAGTATTTATTGATGAGGGAAGCTTTATTAAATTATTTATTCATGCCAGAAAGAGCTCGGAGAATTCGCCTTTATTACATCTTCGACGTGAATATTACAAGTAAATAACGTAGCTTATTGAAAGGAGATAAAAGTACTTGTGAGCGACTTTTAGTGCTTCTTTCACTTAACTATTGCCCGCTTCTTCGCACGCGTGAATTTCGGGCAGTTTCCAAACTGGTTTTTGGAATAAAAACTATCCAATATTTTTATCTGTGTCCCAAACTATCTTTATATCAAATTTCATCTAAATCAGTTCAGTAGTACTCTATCTCCATGCACCCTCACAAACTGACACTTTTTTGAGCGTATTTTATACTAATTTTTATACCATAAATACCAAAATACCAATTATGGTATAAAAATTGTAGCATATTCATAGTATAATGGTATTTTATACCAAAAAAGCTTTATGTAAAGCCTTCGAAATAACGCGCTACGTCTACCTTTTTACACAATTATTAAAATACCAATTATGGTAACAAAATGGTAGCATATTCATTGTATAATGAAACAATAATAACACATCCAATACGAATTCTCCAAATTTCATGAAGCATTCGTAAAGGTATTGCTATAACATGTGGTCGCATCAACGACAATAAATATGATAATTCACCTGTTTACGCCGAGGGAAACGTGTATACGAAAATACATGTTGCAAATGAATTTGGTACACGATTTCTGTTGTTTTCTTTAGCCGAAAAATAACAATATATCATTTTTCCTCCCGCAACGTTCACAATTTTTCGCTCCAAATGTGGAGCTCTGAAAAGTTGTCTGATTTTTATTAGAAAAATGCTTTCTTCAACAACAACGAGGAAGTGACATCTCACCTATGAAAACTGATCAGGCTGTAGGTGGAAGTGAGCTACCACTAACAGCCAAAGCACACAATGCACACCGATTTTATGTGACCGCCACAGATATTTCTTTATAAGATGACGCAGCGACACCGCTCCGACGTCACAGCGTCGCTGCAAGGCATCGTATGCTTTGGCTCTAACTGCTGAAACACAACAACGCAGTTGACATAGTTGTTCTGATAACAGACATGACATGGTGATAGCAGGACTTCGAGAAGCTCTACGACCAACTCTAATTAATTAACTTGTTAATTTCATCCGTAATACTTAAACATTCAAGCCTTGTGGCAACTAAAATTCCCTGGAAAAACAACCTCAAGGCTGACTAAGCCTGTGAATGGACATCATCTTCGAATGAGGTTGTGGTGATCAAGAGTCAAACCATTCAATATGTTAATATAAAACATAGCATAAAATATGTGGTGTTATTGTTTCCAGAAAAACAATGTTTTATTTTGGGAAAGACACGTGAAAACCCCATCACTGGTGTACAGACTAAGAACATAATATTTACTCGTATGCCTGTGCTGCATTGATTACTCTTTCAAATTTTAAAACTGTACTCGTACAAAAATCTAGATCTCTGATTTAAAATTCGATGTCAAGTCTTGGCTCTCCGCCCACGATTGTCAAGAGGCAAGACTATAGTTTTGTCTAGGAAATAATAGTTTGCGTATGTGTCTTGAAACACTTTTGACACTTTCGGCTGTCGCACTGCGTACTTTTTGGAAACATTAATGTAAAATTGATCTCACCCTTACTACCCATACCTAACATAACAGGCGAGACTGACGCTCGTATGAGGTCTCACAGTGCGCGTGGTTGCACAGGGTGACACATTAACCAATCACAGAGCTCTATTCAACGCTGTGCGTCCGATTTGTTGCTTCACTTAAGCAAGCATCGTTTGTGAATACCTACGCGTGAGCGAGCACCATTATGATTTTGAAGACTTGATGTTAATTAATTACGTTGACCAAAATGTGGTCTATGCTACTTATATTTGGCACAGTTTTTGTATCACCTTTTTCCTTCGCTACTTAACTAAAGACACTAACGTCCGCTGTCACGTACTACGTTTCAGCATTAACGCACTTTTTCTGATTATTTCTTTATTAGTTACTTATTTACAAGCTCACAATCCACTAGACACCTAGTTGACAGAGTTTGTGTTCTTCTCCAAGCACCAATAATATACCACTAAGTATGTAAATCTTCTAAAAAGATTCACTTATATTTATTAGGATTTGACGATTTCTTAATTAGTACTGATGAAAATAATCTAAATAAATTCCTAGTTTTATATTCGAAAAGACCTTCAAAATGCTCGTCTTTAACCTTCCTACTAATTTTCTTCCTGAATAATATAATTGGCAATTAACTCCAAATATTCCTCATAATATACCTACCTAGCTTTCCAAGAAACTGAATTCGTACAATTTAGTTAATAATTGCGTATTTAAATAAACCTGAGTATTTAATCAAAGTGTAGCATCATCAACGTAAATACTGTACAAATGCTCCCGACTCATTCATTGGTTCGAACCAGGGACCCTTAATTTAGAAATCAATACCCAAATGATGAAACGCTGGGTGAAATTTGTGTAGCGTTTAGAAACACCGAGTAATTATGCCTGATTATTAATTAAAAGTGAATTGGATTGCGTCGAACATGTTACGGGCTAACAATACGGGGAATAGTAATTGTGTCCATTTATCAAGTGTACTGGTTTGAATAATAAGCTAATTAGTGTTAGTTAAATAATTATGTTTAATCTGTAGGTCAAGTGTCAAATGCCTATGTATTTATTACCCATATTATAATGGCGTAAAACATTGTAAACATAAATTCAAGGTAGATAACAAGTGTTTTTCTTCAGGCTTAAAACTATTCCTTATATTGCATATTGATAAGGTATTCTGACCTTTCAAAATCTTACTATACGTGCCAGTTGCATGTAAGACGGAAAACGGTAAATTACGAAATGATAAGCCACATTTTTCAAGATAAAAATTCGTCCCGACTTCCTACAATTGAATTTTTCGTGTACACGTTCTAAAATGTACATGTTTTACAGACTCACTCTTGCTGGTACATCAACATAAAATGGCGGTTGCATCGTCGGACCGCAATAAAGCGAGCAAACGGAAAGAAATTTTCATTTGATATTCCATTTTTATGGGGCTTGGTGGCAGAATCGCAAATGGCCCAAAGCCGTAGCTCATATTGTACTGGTGGCATTGGTTAAAAATGAGCCAAGTTAATGACTACAGTATTGTGGTTTGTGTATTATACATTACATTAGCCGTGTGGTGACGGCAGAGTAGAATACATTTGTCACCAACCCCTACTCTTCCCGCGGGTGTCGTAAGAGGCGACTTAGGGACTACACATCAAACAGAGAATGGGCAGCAGCGCTCTCTGAAAAACATCAATCTTTTAAACTGCGATCTCCAACCCGCCTGCCAAGCGTGGAGATTATGGCAAAACCCTCCACTATAGTGGAGGAGGCTCATAGTCCAGCAGTGGACTGTAAAGGGCTGTTGATGATGATGATGATGACATTACATTAAAATTACCTTCTTAATGTACTAGTTTATGAAAATATCAGCTTTTTCCCGGCGGCCGCCGGATAGCGGAGAAAAGTAAACTCAAAAAAGGATAATAAATTGGGACTTTTTTAATATTTGTACAGAATTAGTATATTTTTTGTGAATTTCACAAAATATCTAAATAACTAAATTTTTATTTTTATCAGGAAGTACGACAATGAATAAAGTAGTTTGATTTTCGCACAAGGAAACTAAAACCAATGCAAATATTTTATACCTACCCACAGACTATGAAAGTAGCTTTCTCAAGTCATTCAAAACAGAACGTGGTATACAAAATTCTAAAAATAAATAACTAGGCTGTAACTTGGCGCATACCACTGCCATGTGCCTCGATTGAAACGTGGCATGCCCATACCACATTCGGTTTTTATTGGCGACCGTTGTATTGTTTATTCTACGACAGAGACTCGGTGCAGGCTGGCGTGCAATCTGTGTGCTCGGACGTGTCACAAGACACAAAGGTCACACTGCACTTGTGCATTTGTTTGTGAATACTTAGATTGTTGAAACAAATTTGGAAACTAAAGGAAAACATTCGACATTGTCTTCCAGGAAATTATGCTGTCTATTTCGGATTACAATAAGAACTAGCCGTTAAGTGTTTGCAAATCTGCGCGGTCGCGCTAATCGGATTCGGACCGTTTGGAAGTCTCAATGCATTTAAATACCACTCGTACTTGACGCTTTAAATACCACTCGTACTTGACGCTTTTTTCTGTTTGAGTTACAGTAACAACTAAGAAATTATCATTGTCTATTATCTCATTTATTAAGTGAAAGTACAGCGAAAACAACTCATCTTAATTTTCCGGGAAAAAAGGAAAATCTTACTGAATTTGGAATGCTTAGAAATCACTGTTTGTTATGCCTTCCTACCGTTTCAGAAATTGTGTTTACCGCCTGTAAAACTTGATTTCCACATTCATGTATTGTTTATTTCCCTCCCGACCCTTCGTATCCACGCGCTCCGTGAGGCGGATCATCCGGAGGTCGCAGCGTGCATTCAGCAGAGCTACTCTGATACGTTATCCGAAGTTTCGAATGTTGCCATCTCTCTCATACAAAGCGGGATGGCAGTATGAGTGACGGTGACAGATAGACCCAAAAATACGTGAACGTTATAGAGTAGCCCTGCAGATATTTGCGGGTGCATCCAACTGTAAATTGATTTAGCGACCTCTGGGATGGGAACTTTGAATTCTCGTGCGTCGTTTGACCGAAATCAACAAAGCAAAATTAGGTAGGTATAGATACATTAGTAGAGCGATGGAATGTTATATTTTTCTGATATGTAATTGTGGTTGTGCAACTTGGGATCCACATGTGCTGTTTGACCGAAATCAAAGCTTGTTTATTAGCGGCTCTTGCTCATAAAACATGGTTGTATGATTTTCTGTTCTTTCGAATCATTATCTGTACAAAAACAATCTATCACAATGTAAGTAAGTAATTTACATTAATAACTTTTTACTTGATCAAATTTCGTAAACGCTTCGCAGCGTAAAATTTTCTAAATTTTTTCATTAGTGACCTTCTTATGAAGCAGATTCTTTACAATCTTGGCATAGTAAAAAGATACAAAAATATTTTTTCACTGGCCATTTATCCGTTCTAAAACTGGGTCAAGCCTTGTTACAAATATAATCCCCTCGGTGTTATACTGCAGATGCAACTGCGTTGTGTAACGGGGCGACATTATTTTTTATTGCAAATCTATAATGCTTCGCTAAGGGTCTCCCCATAGCCGTTACTTTTTATTTTGCCACAGTTAGCTTGTAAAATATAAAAGCTTTAGGAAGTAGGTACCTATTTGTGATTTGTGGACAATGGGTCGCGGTTCGTGGCTGTCAAATTGAATGACAGATGCTGATCCTGGCCGAATTTCAAAATTTTTTTGGAAAAAAATTTGTTAAATGGTATTTGAATGGTTTTGACAACATACATAACTCTACATTCCCAACCAAGGATGAGTTGCACCACATAACTATAATGTTAACCGGCGTTTTTTATATGGAGTTCGACAGATTTTTGACGATTGTCAAAGTTAAAATAAAATGGTGCAACTTCATTTCTATTTTAGTGAATTTTTCAGCTAATTCTCCATTTCTTCAGGCCTTTGTAAGTTTACGAGGGTACTTCTAAAATATCAATTCAGCTCAAACGTCCGCCTTGGCACGAAACTTGGCCGTTGTTTTATTTATGAATAAATTAGGGTCAGTCTGAGAGAGCCGGCCCGTATGATCGGACCAGAGACAACGTAGATTATAATATTATAGAATCCGATTAAAGTTATCGGGGAAGACTTTGAATAAATTGACCTTTATGTAAGATTTTAAACTTTCGCGTTCCATTTCAATGAGGATCATTTCGATTTTTAGCTGTGAATGCAGATTTATAGGGCTAAGAAATCCTTAATACACAGTGCAAAAATTTTTGTTCTTATACAAAAATTGACGAAGTTATGGCCAAATTACTAAAAAAGTTCACTGACCGCCCGGCGCGGGGACGATGACGTCATTATATCCGATCCGAACGCTGCCGGCGTACTGCGTGGATAGAAAATATTTTTTTCTAGCCAAATTTTCAGTTTTAGAGAAAAACTTGTAATGACATTTATTCATCAGAATAAAGTAAGCTATCGATAGGTAATTTTTAAAAATGGATATTGTGGAAAATAACGCAAAAAATCCATACGCTCATNCAATACTTGTTTTTCACAATTTTTATTTTTAAAAATTACTGGTCGATAGGTTACTTTATTTTGAATAATAAATGTTATTAAAAGTTTTTTTCTAAAACTGATAGTAAAAAATATTTTCCATCCCATTAGTACGCCGCCTGCGCTCGATTCGGATATAATGACGTCACGCGGCCTTGCGTACGTTGACTTTTAGCGGCAAAAACGGCCTATGTTTATTACTTAATATCTTAAGTAATGGTCCGATTTGGATAATTCAAAAAGATATATCTTTCTTATGTCTTAAAGATTAACGTAGATACTAGTTTTATTGAATTTTCTACAACAGTACTGATCCTCATTAAAATAGTAACACACGGGTCTTAACTCGACGTTTATTAATGAGTTACATTATGTACCTACTGACATTAATAAACTTCGCGTTAAGACCCGTGTCTTACTGTTTTAATTGACCTTTATTTTACTTGTAAAATTATTTTGCCTTCGCTATACTAATAGGCTGAGTTGCACCAACTAACTTAAACCGTAACTATAACGATAACCGGTGTATTTTGTATGGAGTTGGACCGATTTTTGATGTTTGTTAAAATTAAAGTAAAATGATGCACAACTCAGCCTTAGCATTCATACAAAATACACCGATTATCGTTATAGTTACGGTTAAAGTTTGGTGGTGCAACTCAGCCTTTTGTCAGTGATGACGGAGTCGTGAACCCTTATTAAGGGCCACATAAAGACTCAAGGTCACCTAAAGGGCAATGGAGCGAGCTATACTCGGAGGTTCCGTTCGTAATATTTTTCACATTAAGGTTAAAATAAATAAAAAGACGATTATTGGCTCATATTGTTATATTTGTTAATTCATGAGTTTGTGCGAATATTCGTTATGAATTCACTATTTAAATTATGTACCTACCTAGATGCAACTTCCATGTCTATAATATGTATTATTTAACTAGCTATTGCCCGCGGCTTCACTCGCGTGAAATTTAGTTTGTCGCATATCGTCATAAATTATAGCCTATTCTTATGTTATTCTGGGTTATAAACAGTAATACTGTAAAGTTTTATCAAAATCCGTTCAGTAGTTTTTGCGTGAAAGAGTAACAAACATGTTAACATCCAGACATCCATACAAACTTTCGCATTTATTATAGGATTAGTAGGATTATTCTTAAAACACTGAATCTTCCTTCGGCGGGGTCTATGCAGTTCACTGGTCTACGCCTCGATCCTAAAACTGAATTATTTTCAGTTCGGGGGCCCTTCAGGCTGTATGGATAAGGCATCCGCAATTTAGGCGGTTGTCTAGGGGCGTTAGAATGTAAGTTTGATTTTCCTTGTTGCAAATATTAGTGATGGGTCTGCAGGGCTATTCATTGTTCAATCAATGCGTTTAATAAAGGGATTCCCTTATAAAATTATTAACAAAGCTGTCAGTCCAATCATAAGGTTGTCATAATTATGTCTATTTCTCCAAAATTTTTGGTTTATTTTCCACGTGCCTAAATGTTGCCTAATAAAACGAATGCCCAATATCATCATCATCATTTCAGCCATAGGACGTCCACTTCTGAACATAGGCCTCCCCAATGATATCCATGTTGACCGGTTAGTAGCGGCCTGCGTCCAGCGCCCAATATACAAAAAATAATAATTTACATCATGAAAAAAGTTGGATTTATTTTAATGACATCCTACACAGTGAAGTTAACTACTACGAAATTATTCGAGTATGCTCTTTGTGAATGATCACAATCTGCCTCGTAAATAAAATTATTCGAAACAAAAATTATAGCGATATTCACAATATTCCCAGAAGTTCATTAAATTTAACTATTCGGTGACTGCTGGGACTTTTTTCGATATTACGTATTCCCATAGTACCTACTTAGTTGAAATGTGTGTCATTTGGACCGTAAAGGTTATTTGTTAAATTTTATTTTAAAAAGAAGGAGATAATCTTTTTCGGTTATTTTAAACGCGGAGATTCTGTTTTTGTAGTACCTATTGTCATTACGTATAGTTCCATGAAATTAGTTTTCTTTTATTTAACTGTAAAAGTTTTGGGAAACAAATGAAAATCAAAGAAAACACGATTCTTATTGGTTATCTATTTTAACCTCTGTTTTTGCGCCAATTTCGTGCTATACCTAGGATTTGAATTATTCGGACGGAATTTTCCCCAAGTGGGCGATCGGTTGGCAGAGCCGAGGATCCTCGATTTGCATAGTGGTCCAGAGGCGTTAGAACACAAATCTGATTAGTCTTGTTGTGGAACTAGTGTTTCTAGGTTCTGTGTGACTTTTGGACTGTTTCTAGGGGTGGGAACTTGACCTTGGCATCATAGTTGGATTCCAAATAGGAACTTTTTGTGTTCTCTACAGTATGTCATAGTAGTTAAAGGAGTGTCTCTTGTGTAAATGTTATCCATAAAATATTGGAGTTAAATGCAAAAATAACTTGATATTAAAACTATCGTAATAATCAAACTTTCTAAAAACTCTACCTACCTACATGGTTCTATATTAGTCAGGTAGTCAGTCGACTTCGATTGTGAGAAAATCCTTACTTTGCATAGTCGTAGGTAATAACTGTAACAGTCAGGTATGAGATAAGCCATCCATTAGGCAGGCCATCATGAGATTTTCTCGATCTTGGTCCCAAAATTAGTAAAACGGCTGCTACTAAACTACTACATTTTGTTAATGTTACTTGTCGGGCTGTTTGATAATCCTTAATTTTTACAATACGAATAGAAGGTACAATCACGCTCTGAGTCTTTAAATAATGTACTTACCTACTTAAAACATAAATTTTAGCGTAATTGATTAAGATTCGAGTCAGCCTTGTAGGTACTTGGAATAATATTAGTGTACAATTCGAATCTGTCATAAAAGTCTTCAGATCATGAGATCTCGGCTGAAACTTTTTTATAAAACTGTCTAACCTCATAAAATCTTTTGTGTGGGTAGATACTTAAGTTCATTCTACCGTTTTATAAGGACAGAAGGTATTAGTGCGCAAGGTATATTTACTGTTAACAAAAGTTTAAATGTGTCGTAGCCGACATATTTCATGTTTTCATGCACGTGCTCCGTGAAACAATATTTCAGTGTTAAGTTAAAGTGAAACAAATTTTCTGTTTCTACCTTCAAGTGTGTTTTCGCTGCTTGAGTCCTTTTTCTTATGTTTTCTTTGGAAATGCTTGATCTTCGTTTGCGTATGCGGATTTTGTCTAAACATGTAGAGTTGTGGGCACTTTGAATACGTTCAAAAAAGTGGGTGGGCTTTCGAAGTGGTATTTTTATTTATATGTATGTATAGTAGGTACATTATTTTTCATGAACAAAATACATAATTAAATAGGTACGCTTGAATTTTTGTCTGTATCATAAATAATCTTGCCCGAGTTTCTTTCAAAAACGGGAATTAAAATTTATTCTATCTTTTTTCCTGAGTCTCTATCTCTATGCCAAATTTCAACTACGTCGGTTCAGTGGTTTAAAAGTGAAAAAGTGATTTACCTTTGCAGAGTTACCTTCGCGTTTATAATATGTATAATGGGGATATAGATTAACGTGTTACTTATTCAATTTTGATAAGTATACACCCTGTATTATAGGTTAATATGAACCAGGCGTGTTTAATCACTTGATGGGAGTTGTAATTCAATAAGGAGAAACACGCGAGATCCAATAAACCTACCTAGTTGCTACATTATTAACCGAGGGAGTATTATTGTATAACACATTAATAACGATATTGTTATTATGCATGGTGTTATCAGGACTAAACCGTGTCAACAGGACTGTGATTTTCATCTGTATCCTTCAAATATTATTTAAAACTCTTTAAATTGTTATGAAGTGATAGAGTTAAAATGTACTGTTAGAAGAAAAATGTCGCGTAAATCCTGAAACTTCGCTTGTCGTATTATACCTAAATGAGAAGCTTTTTACTGAAAAGGCTGATTAAAAAAGATATCCACCCATAGGCAAAATGATTATTCAAACAATAAACGCAATAATGTAATTTTTATTTTAATGTGAATTTTAATTTTGAATTTATTATTATACATTCTTTTTTGCCCCTGCGTACAAGGTAGCCACTGAAAACCAGTGTCTTGGAACTGGGCAGTAAAATGTCAACTGTCAAGATAATACTGAGCGGGTGACCTCTTTGGCAACTTTTTTTTCCTCTTTTCTCTCCATTGTTTTTGTACTTTTAGAGTAGGCGCACACCGTTGATTTTTAGTTGGCCGATAGTTGTCCCCGATTTTAATTTGTATGAAGAATCGGCCAAATCGAATCGGCGTAGTGTGCGCACTCCCATACATGCCCATACTGATCAACTGCCCGACTAAACTATCGGCCGACGAAAAATCAACGGTGTGCGCCTTCTCTTATTAGTTGTCAATTTTTTTTTTCTTTTTATCAATAAGGGTACAAACAAGACCCACCAAACAAGTAACAATCACTATTCATAGTGCTCTTATTGGGTAATGTAATAACGGTTACTGCGATCTCGTCTTATCTCACAATTTGCCGAATTAGATTGAGGTCGCAAACTAGAAGTACGAAAACATCTGCCAATTTCGCTTCGACTTATATACGTGTTATGTGACACTCCTTTCGGGGGAGCTCATGAATCTGCAGATTATTTGGTATTGCTTTCCAAATTCTTATCTGGATGTAGCTTGGAGTAGGAATCCATGTTACACGTTTAAAGCGGCGTTGTGGTTCGAATAGGTTGGTTATGATTTTATATCAAAGTCGATCTAGAAATTTAAAAAAGCTAGGCAATAAGGTTTTTTTTGTGTTTCTAAAGTGTCCTTATGAGACACTACCCGAAGAAATGGAAACATTTTGTTTGCGCTGAGCATACAATTTCAATTATTTTAAATTATTTCAAAGTATTTTATTTGTAAACGATAAAAATAAAAACCTCGCACATACAAAAAAATCAACGGAAAGCCATTAAATCTGAATGACCTAGAACAATATTTTCCGTTCCGCGATTAAAATCCATTGTTTGGATCATTACACCAAACAGTGCAAACATTATAAATCCTTTTTCAGCTGATCTCGGTTCGGGTGCTAACACGTCAGCCCTTGTGAAAAGAGCACAGGCCGCATTAAAGTCCGGCTGTTGTGAGCCAGGCCTGGCGGGCGTGAATGAAGGCGGGGGCGGCCTGCGCAGCCTCCAGCCTCGCCGCGCCAGTTGCCATCGCGCCGAGCGTCCGCCCTCACGCGTGTTCAGTGCCAAACCTGTGCCACCAAACGTGCTCCAACTTCTTTGTCAAACATTTGCCCAACACCGTGCAGTTGCGACCTCTTCCAATAGCTTAAAAGCAAGAAAATTCGGATGTGATGTCAGTTTCCATAGCCACCTGAGTTGTCTGGAGGTCGCCGCGTAGACGTTTCATCCAGGCTCATCGCTGCCCTCAATCACGTGCTTTGTATATCCACTTCAAATTCTCTGCTTACATGTAATACTGGTTACTGTATTCATTTCATGCTTCATGTAGCGTCACCAATTACCAATTCATTTGAAACGACCATGAATATTAATATGTAGAAAGATTTCCTTGGAATGCTATAAAAGTGTCCATTAGGATTTTCGTTAAAAAATTTACGCGGGAACTCTCTATCTTCCGCTTCTTTTTGATTAGCAAATTGGATTCCTCGTGGAACGTTTTACTGTTATTTGAAATGGATTTTATTTTCAAATGTTTCGGCTAACGAGGGGTTAGACACGTTGTTACGAGATTTGGGAATCATTTTGCAAGAGCTATCTTCGAATCTACGTCGGTCCTAGATCGTGCTATCGTAATTGCTACTCTATTCGCCAGCTTAGAATGGTAGTGCCTGTGATGGAGATGTCTACGAGTACGAGTCTCCTTTACATTGGTAAACTAGACTAGACGTAGCCGATAGCTATTTGAATTTGGAGATAGTTACTTGAGTACCATGTTGATTCATTTGAAAATTGCCGTTGGTTCCTTCTAGCAAGGTGGAATATTCTACTGCAAAATACCCAATTTAAGCAATTTTATTAAAACCTTCAAGTTTTGATAAGGCTCGAATTCTGCAAATACAATCTTCATTTTTTTAGTACTGATTCGAAAGAGAATAACAAGATTCTTAACTCATAACTACGACTGAGAATAACGAAACAGAAATATCATGCTCCAGTTACAATAAATGCAGGTATCCCACGAGCTCAAATTAGAATTCCGTTCCGATTCTTAATTCCGCTCGCAAATATAACCTCATTACGCTACCCTCTTCATGAAGGCTTTCGTTGATACGTTTCCTGCCGTAATCTAATGCTGACCCGCGGTCTCTCATTTTCAGAATTTCAACTTTGCGGTCCGAATCCGCTTTCATAATTCAAATCCTCCCCCTGATTAATTGCTGAGCATCTTAATCAGGAAACCAGGTACATACCTACTCCTGGTACGTGAAATTTATGGCCGACTGTGTTGCTCTAAATGGCCCACCTTTTTAACCGGTTCCGATCTATATCGGCCGGTAACTAGGGTTGCCGGTACCCCGAATCTATTTTTTCAACTGGACCGTACACCGAAAGGGGTCAGCACATGAAAGGGTTTATCTGAGCGAATTTTGTCGAGCTTTTTGATCTGCGAAACTGTCGATACGGATTAAAAGGTTTCTTTTTGACGGGGTAATGCGTATGGGTCTTTTGTTACGCGCATTTGAAAATTGGGTATTATCTTGCATCATAATTTCATCTAATAAACGTACACTGCTGAACAAAGGCCTCCCTCATTAAGTTCCAACGATAGCGGTCCACGGCCGCCTGCATCGAATGGCTCCCTACAACCTTAATCAGGCCGCCTGAATTAACTTGCTCAATGTGAATCTAATGAGGATCAGTACTGTTGTAGAAAATTCAATAAAACTAGTATCTACGTTAATCTTTAAGACATAAGAAAGATATATCTTTTTGAATTATCCAAATCGGACCATTACTTACGAAGATATTAAGTAATAAACATAGGCCGTTTTTGCCGCTAAAAGTCAACGTACGCAAGGCCGCGTGACGTCATTATATCCGAATCGAGCGCAGCCGGCGTACTAATGGGATGGAAAATATTTTTTTCCGGCTAAACTATCAGTTTTAGAAAAAAACTTTTAATAACATTTATTCTTCAAAATAAAGTAACCTATCGACCAGTAATTTTTAAAAATAAAAATTGTGAAAAATAAGTATTGCTATGTCCAAAAACCACATTTTCATAGGATTCGATGCAATGCGGAGACGCGGTTGGGGTGAGTGTAACTTAATGATTGTTTGTATTGAACATAATAATACATAATATGATGCTAATACCCAGTTTCTGGCCTGGGGGGGGGAGTGTACATCGAAATGATTTTCATAGCAATGTCTTATTGTTAGAAGTTATACCTTATTGTTAGAAGTAAATAAATTAATACTTATACATTTTTATATTTTATTTGGAAGAAGATATGACTCTAACAACACTTATTTACACTTTATTTGAATAAATCGCCAAATATACCACCGCGGAGACCCCAATCGCGTCTCTGCGTGCCATTGAATCGTATGAGCGTATGGATTTTTTGCGTAATTTTTCACAATTTCCATTTTTAAAAATTACCTATCGATAGCTTACTTTATTCTGATGAATAAATGTCATTACAAGTTTTTCTCTAAAACTGATAATTTGGCTAGAAAAAAATATTTTCTATCCACGCAGTACGCCGGCAGCGTTCGGATCGGATATAATGACGTCATCGTCCCCGCGCCGGGCGGTCAGTGAACTTTTTTAGTAATTTGGCCATAAATTCGTCAATTTTTGTCGTATAACAAAAATTTTTGCACTGTGTATTAAGGATTTCTTAGCCCTATAAATCTGCATTCACAGCTAAAAATCGAAATGATCCTCATTGTGGGGATGTGATTGTCCTTGCTCAACTGAGTTGTATTTGACTATAAAAATCTATATTTATGGGATTTCTCACGAAAGTTATATCTGTGATTCCGAATTTATGTGAAAGTTATTACTCAAGAATATCACAAGTCTACAGCCGACTTCATTTTTTATATCTCAAGGCTCAACCCTACAGTGACAAACATTTACGAGCAACCATTTTCCCAGTGATAAATCAACGATAAAGGACACAAAGTCCAGCCGCCATTTAAAAATTTAAGAGGCACACCGCGTTGTCGAACATTCGCCGTTGTGGAATTTTATCGATCGTAAATATTTTGAAAACGCACATGGGTCTGAAAGCAACATTTTTTAAGTCAACAGACTGTTAATTTATAGTCTTTAATGCCATACAAATTGGAACATAAGATAAACTTGATGCCATAAGTAAGGTATTTTCTGCTAGCAATCCAAATTAAGAATAATTTTGATTGCAAAATCAGACCTAACACGACTAGGTAGATAATATCCACACCTTCAGCTAAAAGTTCTTAATGGTGTTCTACAAAAATGTTCTAAGTAAATGTTAATTTCAACCTTTCTGAATGTTGAACACTTTAAAAAATTAACATGGTCATGTAAGATGGCTTGGCAACTAAGATAAGACTCAGCTTGTCTAATAGTGCCTTGTATACTTCTAGTGGGTCGTATTTGCAAAAAAAAAAGGCCAGAGTTCTAAAATTCAGCGTTGAGGTTGCAGCGAGAGTCGTGCAAGTGGCGATAACCGTCCGAGAAATTGAAAAGGATTTGGTTTGCACGAGTGAACCCGTTCGTCGGATTAAATTGGCTTAGTTTGCAATCTAAGGCTGGGTTGCACCATCTTATAAAACTTTAGCAAACGTCAAAAATCTGTCAAACTCCATACAATAAGTAACGGTTATCGTTATAACTATAACGAACGGTTAAAAGGTGGTGCAACTCAGCCTTAGGATAGTTAATTAGGTATACGAAAGATAACAACGTACCGAAAATATACAAAAATATTCTGCGTGTTTCTATCACCCTCGGAATGGTAATGAGGTTTCCATCTCTTCTGAACTTATTTACTGTTTTAAATTTTTCATAATGCTCCCCTTAATTTTCTTTCATGTAGATTAAACAATGAATAAACCTATTTACTCGTAATTTAGAAACAATTATTCTATTCCACAAAATCTTATTAAAATCAATTTTAACAATAAACACACAAAGTTTCATTAATTGTGCGCCTATAATTCCATTTTCAATGCCAGTTTTTGCAAAACAAATACAATTTTAAACATTCTGCACATTGCGACCCTGAAAATGTATAGCTTTCACGTAAATCTGCGACCTTATTTAATTTAATTGTTAATACTGAATTATTTGGATTCAATCTTGTGCGTAAATTGAAATTTCTGTATAAATGAATATAAATTAGGATAAATCGTTCGTTTTCACCGCGGAATATAAACGTTGCAGATTCCATTGAGCATTTTTGCTCTTTATTTTTTTAGGTAAAACAATATCACAGTTGCCCTATAGCAATTCGGTTTTGATCTTCAGGAAGCATCAGGAATATCATATCAATGTTTTTAGTGTTAATAAAATATTTACTTACTGCTGAATTTAAAGATTCATGAAACCAGATAAACTTCGCCTTTATGTATCGATTCCAATTGTTAGCCTTATCAAGTACGAGTACGTACTTGAAACTTAAGGTGATGAAAATCTGTTAGATGATTAGAATCAAAGAGGTGAAGTATCTACTCTTCAACATTCGAATCGACCCAAAATAATTGTCTTTTTTGGGAAGTCATAAAAATATCAGCGTTTAAAAAATTGTTTCACTTATCTTGTTAGATTGCTTTAAACAAACTCCTTAACTTTCGTCACATTATCATCAAGCTCTACACTGATTTATACTATTCCTCTCTTGTTTTTATCTTTACCATTGTGCATTATGTTAATTCCATCTTTCCATTTCACTGCGTCTTCATTCGTGCCATTAGCATTATCGTCCGATTCTTTCATACCAGCGGTTGTCATATTAAAGGGCGAAAACAATTTTCTAACGACCCCCCGCTTAGCCATATAAGAAAAGATTTCGACCTCACAATGGGAGAGCTCCGCGTGGCTAATATGGCCCTGACCTATTTACCACGGACCAAGGTGACATCCACTTTCAATACATGCCCGGATAAGCTAAGCTGACTTTATGCACAGCCATAAAATAAAAGTTTTACCGAGCGTCCTGTAGTAAACGCCTTTATGATTCTTATAAGGCACAAATGGAACGTGTTTTTATTTGTCAAGTGAATTTATCGCCGATTAGGGATCACCTGTAGTAAATCGATAAGCACGAGTTTTAATAATTGTGTAAATTCTAAATCATTTCTGCTGAAAAAAGATCAAAGCTTTTTGCATCTTAATAATTGACCCGATTTCGATATGTAATTTGTAATTAATATTATTGAAACCCGCCTAAAATGGTTAATTAAAGCTATTCGTAGGTACGGTAACATATTTGTACACATCTACCTACTTCCAGTTCTTGTTATTTTGCATGAAAGTTACCTAACTGAATACGAAGTAATTGATTCTGTGTATTCCCGTTGTCCCCAAAAGCTAAATGTAACCCGGAAAATTCAAGGAACTTGTTTGATGAAATATTATATGCGAGTGTGTCGGATATTGTACAAAATATGAAGAATCCTATCGTTCAGTGAAATTAATATAACATAAGAAAACAATCACGTAATAATTTGTGCCAACATTATTATCCCGTTCCATTTTATTTCTGAAATTATGCGTGGGTTCGACCAACTCAAAGAGCTTTTTATACATCCTGAAAGTAATGCCTTCCGAAGCGTGAACGCGGCCGCAAGATGTTGCGCCAAGAAGCTATAAAATCCATACATAAATATTCAGAGAACTCGCGCTCTCTGACATTGAAAGGAATAAAATGTTGAACCTTTGAAATATAAAGCAAATACGGGTCGAAGGTAGTTGTTTCGCGCTTAACCCAGTCAGAAGTTTTCCTCGTGCTCTGTCGTATCATGTTTCCATTAGTGACTAGAGTTTGTTTACTTAAACAGCCGGGTTTACTGCGGTGTCTGATATATCAGGGTTTTATGATGCAGGAACACGCGGGGCTTCATATTTATTTTCATTACGGAGCTCAGCTGTGCCGCGAGCTATATTTTTCGTCGCAGATTTGTCGCGAGCGTGCCTGAAATTAATAAAGTGATATTGTTGAATTTTTGGGAGGAGCGCTGAATATCTATCACGTCTTGTGTGGCCAAAAACAGCTCTAACGACCTTGTGATAAGGCACATTTAACCAGTATATTATTAGTTCTCAAACAGTAGCTTTGTGGAAAGTAACATATAACAAAATAAAATCCACAAAGGCCATCAGGAGAATGAGCGTTCGTCATTGATATTTACGGGCTAAACTCATTTAGATAGAAGCCAACGTTACGTTACCTTGTACTTTAGTGTAACGAGAAAACTTTTGTAACCTAACCTTGCAAACGTCCAGGGAATTGGGTAACAGACAGCTGATGCGAGCAGCCGTCGGATCCGCAGCGATATCTCGCCGTATGACAGCGGACTGACGACCCACTGACCTATATCTGGACTGCAGTCAACGCTCTGCATGCACCTTATTTGTTTCCCTTTCTGGCACTGATTCACTTACTTGTAAATATTCATGAGTAACTTGACAGATTGCCATGTTCTATATTGTGTAACTTAATTGATTGCGCTTGGAATTCAACGTCCGCATTCCAAGTGTAATTTCATATGCATCATCAAATTCTGGAAGTTTGATGGTGATCATAATTTAAGTGTTTTTGTTCTCATACGTCACAATTGTACATGTTTTCTGCGTTATCTTTTTTTATAACACCACAGAGACTAGGAATAAAACGTCTTCACCTCAACAATTCTCCGTTGACATGGTGTATATTGCCTTTGGGAAATATAACCAAATGGAGGCTCTTGAAAATTGTTTTACGGAGAATTGTGGTAATAGCAAGCTATTAGTTGCGCGTGCAGTTCGAGTAAAAAAGTTGCGATCAAATTTGCTTTCGGTTTTGCCTGGTTTCATCGTTCAATTGAGGGTTTTGTCGTATTAGTTTCAAACCGCAGCTGATATAAAAATACAAACAGTATTACTATTTTCAGAATTGTTAACTAGTAGCCATTGGATATCCTAACTAAACTAAAATAAAGTTATAATTGAAGCAACAACTACTCTAGAAACTTAATTACCAGAGAAGTATGAAATAATACAAAGGCTCGATCCCATCATACTCCCTTTTAATTGACAGGCATCTATCGAATGAGCCTCTGAAAATTAATGTACCACATTCAGGTCAAGGCTTTCAGGACGCTGCGAGCGACAAAATGACAATTTGTACCTAAAATAATGTTTTCATTTACGGCCGGTTCGTTTTTATTCAATCAACGCGGTAAACAAACGCGTATCATGTTGTCCAATAATTGGGGCGGGGGTGGTGAATGAAAAAATGGTGATTAATGATTCGTATTTTTTCGCATGCGATCACTGTAGGTACAGGTGCAAATGAAAACAGTGTTGTTATAATGTTAACAATTTAAACAAATGTTTCAATAATATTTTTAAGGGAAAACCGCTCTTAGTGACTTTGGTTTCTGAGTACCTATCAAGGAGATGATTTTGTAATGCCTTCTAATTCTCTTGCCTATCCGCTCAACATTTTTGTGCCTCTCTAATTAAAACGTGTTTGCTGCGAACCCTTTCAACGAACTGCAAAATGGGGCATACGCTTATTGCAGATCCCCAAGACCCTAACTGGGCCCTTAGCGTTAACTGCGCTTAGCGTTAAGACCCTGCTAATTTAGCTCCGGGTCAATAAGTCACGTCAGGCTTCGAATTTTCCTTTTCCAATTAAAAACGTGCACAGCCGGTGAATTCTTTTCGGTGCACGACTGGAATATTTTATGGTTGCACTCCTTCGGGAAATTAACGCTGGGTGCAGCTATTCATTGTGCTTAAGATTCAATTTCGGGGTTCGTTAATTTTTGAGAAAGGCTATTGTAATTTGCGTCGTCATAAGCATAGGAAATTAACTGTTATTGCCTTTTCCGGGTGGAATTTTTATTTTAAAATTTTGAGTGCCTGATTTTAAGGTTCTTGAGATTTTAATCACTTCCGATTTTCCGTTATTTGTACCCTTGGTGACGTATATTAAATTTTCAATATGCTGCCGTTCTGCAGTAGTGCTCCACTAATTGTGAGTTATTGCCATTAAATGTTTCCCATCATTGCATTATTAAGCTCAAAACCAACGTGCGAGCTTTATTAAATTTCACAAACGTCATTATTACGGTCGGTCGTAAATGAATCTGAAAATTTAAATGAGTGTTAAGCAGAATGGACGTATTAATGCACATACTGATATCACAAATATCACAATTCTCTGAATCGTTTCCACTGTTCTGGTTATAATTTACCCTGCTTTCATTCAAGTTTATTACATTATGTACCTACATTGGTGGTGTTTACTAGACTCATTTCATTTGGAGACGGGACCGCAAATCTATTTTAATTTGTAAACGTGAACCTAAGAACACAAGTCACAAGGATTGAATGCGGAGGTGTCTCACCACTAAGACCTAAACTGCGGTTAGCCACAGACTAGCCCGTCTCCAAAGGGACACTTTCACCCTATTATTCTACTATCCGTACGTGACACCCTTATTTATTAGTTGAACCTGGTGTAGCAACGTTTTTGTACGTGACCCGCAATCTTTCTCTTTGCTCTCTGAATAATTTACTTTTCCCGTCGCACTGTATTTTAAATGCACACAAGGAGAACATGAATTTGTGCAAGTCAACATCAAAGGCTGTGCTGCAAAGAACCTGTATTGTAGTATTGTATTGACTCTAGTTCCTCCAGCACATTCAATGCAAGCTTTACGGCCTTCCATTTTAAAAGTATTCAAGGAAAAGAGTTTATTCATTCCATGTCTTTGATATTTTTTCTTTAATAGAATATTTTTGATACCGAGTTCCGAATATTAATCTGTTAAATGAAATATATTTATTAACATTTTTGTGTTTCTGAAGCTAAAATAATAATTTGCCTTCTTCGAATTCTTGGTAAAATCTAAAACATTTAAAGTATCTTTCGCAGCTATAAATTCGCGTGGTTCACTCTTGGCTAAATCTTAAATAACATTCTGGCTCACTTTCCTGTGTGTTGGCTCGAGGCTAAGTATTTTATTTCCCGTACACCTGCAAGCTGGATATAAATAATTGTGAGAATGGTTTTGCCTTCCTCGAGCAATGATTTTCCCTCAATATTACAACACTTTTATTTCTCCCGGCTGCACGGCCGTGAAAGTTTCTTTCCTGCGTATCATTGCTTATTCATAACTGAGCTTCGTAGAAGGTCATTCAGCACCACTTGGGAAGTTTCGCACTGAACTAGCACAAACCTAACGTTTTGATATAGAATCCAAATGCGGTGTGCATTTTGGCTGAGAGTAACTTGGCCGACGTATTGAGCTCTGTTTGCTCTCGAATTGGAGCAAGACTCCGCCGTTACTTCAGCCAGAGCAAAGACAAACTTACGCCATTGTGAACATTATACGGAATACGTTTATTACCTCTCCATTGCATTCCCCAACTACCTTAACGACGGGCCATTGTCTCGCAGCGTTTAGGCGGGTAGTAAAACTTTTATCCCTATTTTATTGCCTAGCTTACCTATTCGAAGAGGTCGAAACTGATTTAAGTGGAACCAAGTGATGGAGTCTAGTGAGTGTTGCACGCGATTCTTAAGGACTCGTGAATAAAAAAGTTTTGATTGAAAAGTGTTACAAAAAGCGGTGTATGAGAAGTGTTATTTTGGTGATTGATGAGAGGATGCGAAGTCGTCGGTCGCCCGTGCGGCGGAGACGCTAGAAGCGGTAGCGAGGAGCGGAAAGGGTGTCGGGGCGGGAGCGAGACGACTGGTGCCCGCACGAGGCGCGGCGTCATGCGCTGACGTGCGCGCGGCGCTGCGCTTGCTGCGGCGCGGCGCGATGCGCTCCGGCGCCTGAAATGGAGGAGGGGGGGTACTGGCGGCCGTCGTGCTCGTCGCTGTCGCTGGCGGAGCACCATGGCAGCACGGGCCACCTGTGCGCGCGCCACGCGCCTCAGCCGCGCGTCGCGCACCGCCACGCGCCGCACGCGCACGCGCACACGCACCACCGCGTGCCGCACACGCAGCACGCCGCCTCGTGCCCCGTGCACAGCCCCTTCCGACAGCCTGCGCCTGACTACTGCGCTGCGCATTCACAGGTTGGTTTCTTTTTCAGGAGATCAACAACACCTTATCAGTCTGCATAAAAGAAAGAAAGAAAGAAATAGACTTTATTGAACACAGTAAGCACAAATTATAAACAATAAGGCCTCAGCCTCGAGTTTAGCGGGCAGCGGGGCGGGAGCGGCGGCGGCGCGGGAGCGGGGCGGGCAACGCAGACCCGTTCTCGAAACAAGCGGGCAGCTCGCGCGGCGCTTTAGCGGCGAAGTGTTGTGTTCGGGGTTATGTTGTCGAGATATTTGTTTTTATTCGCAAACGAAATGTCTGAACAACGGCGACAATTTTATTTCGATTTATTGTGGGCAAAAGAAGGAGTGCGCTGCCCGCTCGTTGCCCGCTCCCGCGCCGCTGCCCGCTCGTTGCCCGCTCCCGCGCCGCTGTTTTCGAGAACCGGTCTATTTGATTTTACGCATAAGATCCTGCCGCTCCCGCGCCGCCGTCGCTCCCGCCCCGCTGCCCGCTAAACTCGAGGCTGAGGCCTAAGAACACAAAACGAATACACAAAATAGTGGGCCACTATGTCAATAGGCTCCCAGCTCAGCATTTATCCTGACATGCTTGTTCAGCGGATCAATTTTAAAATTCTTTACCAATTACTAACGGTTGTTTAATTTCTTTAAACAGACGTTTTTCACGATCTGTTAAACCGACCTATCTATAAGTATAATCATACCGACATGATGTGGAATGATTCAATTATATCGCAACGCATCAACCTTGGATAGAATTCTGTATGAAGCGACTTCTTTGCACTGAAACTATTTGAATACCCATTACAATCTTCGAACGATTCATCGAATTTACTCACCGTCTCTGCAACCTGAAATCTAAATACGAAATACGATTATAACACAATTAGAAAAAAGCTACGGGCCGTCCTTTGATGTATATGGTAATTAACCAATTAAAAGAAACCAATATTGATACACGTGTTCTTTCTTTCTGTCATGTTTTCAATTGGTTTAAACATAGCGTGCTATAGGTAATAGGCTACATTCATTATTAAACATAATATGATGTAAGGTATGAAACCTTACATATTCTACCACATCAATGTGTACCTACATATTCGTAAATCGTTGTATGTACACTTGAATGATTCGGGCCCAGCCGGGTTGTCGCGGCGGCACCTGCACATAATTTATCACGAGAGGCTGCAGTGATGTCGACCGACTCGAAGCGAATTGCTTATTTGGGAATAAAACGATTTTTGGGCTCTTGGGAGCACTAGTAATTTGTATTTACATACTGCTTAAAAGCATCAATTTTCTTCATTCCTATTGAGTATTAAGCAAGAAGTTCAAAAGGACAAATCTCAATGTGACCCTGACTTCGATGCAAATTTGCGCATCACCGCTGTTGGTCGTAACATATTATTATAGCTATAGGTAGGTAACTACATTTTCTGAGACCTATGATGTAGAAGTACTACATTGTTTTCAAGTGATCATCACACTAGCATTGACCTTTTGACCTTTTGGCAGAATAGAACAGGAAAACTGCCTTTCTCCTCGTAGATGTTCTAAGAGGACACTAAGAGACAAATATTTGAACATCAGGTTTTGCTAACTCGTCTGGCCAGCATTAGGAGCGAAGGCAAATCCTCATGCAGTGGATACCAAATAACTTGACCAAACTAAAATCTCACTCTATTTATCACTAAAAGATCTAGCATTAAAGATGATGAAAATATTTGACCTCCATAGATGCCTAGTACTCGTATGTTGACTCTATCCAATATAGTCGAAAAATCCAGCATTTTCGAAATGTAAATCTGGACGTGCGTTTCGGGTGCTGTCGAAAAGCTTTCCTAAAGGTAATTTATCACGAATGCTATTTTCGATGCATTGGAGATTTGCTTGCATTTCTAGAATCGGATATTCGGAGGAACTGCATTACCGAATTGGCTCTGTTTAATTTTCTGCCCGACATGAGCCAAATATCATTATAATGGATCGAATTAAATCCGTCGATTGAGGGTTAACCGAAATACTTCTGTGGTTTTTATGAATTAAATATTTGGGATTAAAATATGCACACTTGCGCTGCGGTCAGAATAACAAATTGGAGCTTGAATCAAAATCAACTAGTGTTTTCGCTGCTCTATTTTTACCACTGAATACCAATTTTGAAATTGCTAACTAGAAATTACTTTCCGCAGAAAAACGCGTGCAGTTTTCATTTGGGAAACAAATTCTGATAGCTTCATTTTCAATGGTTATTGGAACATGTTTAATAAAGCTAAATGTGATGAAAAATCGAGTGGTCAATCCGATGCAATACAATTAATATTTGTGGGCCACAAAGCCCAGTGATCTAATAAATCATTTTATGTAATCAAGATTTGAAACTGTATCAAAAATGGCCGCTACTCTTTACATTTCCGCCAGCCAACGAAAATCATAAAGACACTCGTCCAAACTCGCTTTGAAGCAGCTGTCATTAGTCAGCCTTTGTTTCGGCCCAAAATGGGACCGCAGACATGGCAAGACGCTCTCATGCAGATTCGAAAGACCCCGAAATCAGCGCGGAATATAAAAAAGGCCATTTATCTATTTGAAATAATCCACTTTAACGTTTTCTTGAATTCCGCGGGTGCGTTTGACAATGGCAATCGAGACCCGAAATTGCTTTTGGGGGATACGGAATAGCACGGACGACTGTAGAACCATCCGATACAAGATTGAATCAGTTTTAGTATTCGGCTGGATTCAAATTAGGATGTATGGAAACTAGCTTAAATTTACATTTGAGATTTTGTTGTTGAGCAATAACATGTCTGTTGTTGGATAATTACTTAGCAAAGACCTCCAAGAGAATAATAAAAAGCCTTTTTTACTGTGAATATTGAAGTCACACAAGGATATAAATTTTAATATTGCAATTCAAATTTGAAACCACGGTATACCCACGATTAATAGTAAAATCCCATTGCCTACGCACTCGCCCTCACCCGCACATTTTTCATATTTAATGGTGGGAAAACGCCACGCAGTTTGTAAGTCTAAAATAAATGACCTAATATTTTGGCAGCATAACAATGAAGTTTTAGTTAACGAACATAACGAAAAATAGTTCGGAACTGCAGGAATCCAGCTAAAAATAAAATCACCTGACAATTTTTCCCCGTAAAATGTTACAGGCAGCAGATCAAGCTTTACAATGTGGCATCTTAAATAGTTGTAATAGGTTCTATTTTGCAGCAAAAATGTATAGTCTGATGTGCCGTCGACTGTACTTTAGGTAAAAAGTTAATGCACCAGCGCCCGCCTCGTGGGAAATTAAAAATCTGCCTGTTGTCAACTTGCGCTTCTCATTTGCAAACTAACGAATATCTGATACAGTTCCCAAAACCGTCTATTTTTAAGAGCTATGCATTTGGCAGGAACTAGTTAGTGACGGTAATATCACCGTGGAACGAAGTTACTAAGTCGTAATTTGCCCAAAATTGAGTCGCAAAATGTCATCCAAATAACTTATATTATGTGCTCGTATTTTGTGCAGGTTTCAACCTTACAACTTTGCACAGAGCCAGTCAGATATCATAGTTCTTATTATTCAATGATAGCAGAATTATTTCGTAATAAGATATAACCCAATTCTGGCTTAGTGGAAAGAAATTTCTTATACAATATTCAAATCTGTAGCGCGTTCAATTCTTGTTAAATTAAACACAGGTTTTATAAGTATAGCACCCAGTTAAAGTTAAGAAGTACCAAACATTTTCCAGTTTTACTATGATGATATTATTCTCCCTGAAGCGTATACTTTGTGGAGATATAATGGCCTCTAAAAGGTTTTTGTTATGACTTAATAAACGTGGCATAGATGCGTTTCAGGTACGTGAACGTTATGAGATGTAAAGTGCCTAGGAATATGAAATGAAAAGCCCCAGATCGATACTTACTTACTTTGCTTTCTATCTTGGCTAAGTGAGTAACAACATTCGGGTATACGAGCTTGCTACCTAAAATGGAGGTCTATATAGATAAAACTACGCTGAATCACTCAATAGTATTATGTAGAGACGAGCTTATGGTTGGTTTTAAATATCGAAACTTAAGTAAGTAATAACGTGCTTGAATCTTTTTTGAGATAATTCTGAGATACGATTCATGACACAGACCTATATTGAGTATATATTCATTTATTTATTTAAAATCTTTATTTGCAGTATGAGTAAAAGCTATTATTATTATTATTTATTGAAATGGAATGCGAAAGCTAAAAGCTTCATATGAATAATAAAAAGCGTCTTAACATAGGTACTGAGAAACATCTAATCGATCCGAGGGTACTGCGCCCCTATAATATATCGCTGTAACATCGGTTGTTTATAGAAATTTGTTTATGTTTAATCATTATTCAAATTTCAACAAAATTGGCTTGAGTTGGCGTCATATGACTTTACTCTTCTGAACCTTAAGCATCCCAAAAGTTAATTTAAAGATTACCAGCGCCTGTCAAAGGACCCGAAATGTTAATGAAATGAAAGCTGAACCGATAACGACCTAATCCCTTCGAAATCATTTGAGTCCACCATTTTTGGCAGAAACAATAGCAGGAAACAATTAGGCGACTTTCGCGAATCATTTTGCAGCGTTGCGACTTAACATTTTAAAGCTGATGTAATAATTATGCTTGTATTTTTAATATTGAGACTTTTTTTTCTCGTAAGGAAAATGCATTGATTTGTATACCACTAGCCGCGGGGGCAGCCTACCCACTAAAAACCTTACGTTGCCCTCGGTAGTCATGGGAGTCGGGAACGCGGGACATCACTAATAGTGTCTTCATATCTGTTTGTACAATTCTTATGCCAAAATCCTTGAACCATGTTATAGAATTTTGGTATAGAGAAAGGTAGAGATTGATAGATCCTTTGGGAATACTTAGTTTTTGTTCCTCATAGGAGTGAAAAGTTTTTACCTACGGAAAATCCATCATTTCGGTTTAGTTATGTGAAATTCTAATTTGTATTTATAAATTGAAAGTATTTCTATGTGTTCTTTGAGACGTTGAGTGATCGCCTTGTGTAAGATAGATTTAAAGATTAATTTAAGAATAAGCTATTAATAAACATTTTTCTCAGGATATCGTCATGTTTCTTATTGAGTTTGTTGATTTTTTTGTGTGTGATGTGGAGAACGGATCGGACGATAGGTATGACGGTCACAATATTAGTTTATTTTATAGCAAACTTGTGTAGGAGACATTGAAACATCCGAAAACGATGAAAGGATAGAACTGCTAAATATAATAAAAACTTTTATGAACGAGAGCCAAGCTCGTGTAAAATATATTGCTATTAACTTTCAGGCTAGTGGAAACTGTAGGGCGCTTTAAAAAAACTTTTATATTTTTATGGAACCTGTAAATTATGCTGGACAAATAGAAAATTAAGTAGATAGTGGCCGTCATTTATTTTGGCTAACGTAATGATGTAAAGGTGAAACTGAAAACTTAAAGTTTAATAATATTACATTAGAATTAATTTTGTATACTTTGTATATTGCAACATTTTGTTGCAAAAAAGAACCCTCAAAAAAGAATCATAAGGTTCAAGTGCTTTATGTATTCTTGTACAAACATATTTGCGCATATAGGCCCGATTTCTGAATTTAAATTTTTGGCTTAAAAGATCATCTTCTAATCAACTATGAACTTTTCGTATTACATTCATCCTTAATTAAAAAATGAGTTCTCATTTCAATTCAGAATCTGAGCCATAGTCTCTAAATACACTTGATACGAATATTCGTACCTTCACTTTTAGTCTCATTACTGATTCGTGTTATTCACTGTTTTCGAGATAAATATCTGTTGGGAATTGTCGGTAGCGCAACGAAGGTTCTTATTAGAGCCGTTACTTTATAATTAAGTTTTACTATCCAGACCCTTGTCAGGGTAATGCGAGTACCTATATTATTCCCTTAAGTTTTCCCATATTTTACCGAGTATTTGGATGAGGCTCATAACTTTTTAGGATACTAGTTTCACGCGTTTATGAAGCCATTCTTATTAAATTTATCGCTGGATTGAACCTCATGGCATGCTCTTTATCGTAATGTTTAAGGTATTTCTTTTTTTTTCTCAAACTTTAATAATAATATGCGCCATTGCTCAGAAAAAGCTTTAGCAATAACTAACATATAGGAAGCCTTGTAGAAACCTATAATACATTAAGTTAACGATTGTTCAATGGAAGTGAAGTGAAGTTGCAATGGGCAGGGCACATAGTACGCAGAACTAGGGCTTGCAATATCGGATAGTTTTCAACTCCGGAACTGATTTCCGATATTGGGCACTCAACTCCGGAATTCCGGTTCTAGTTCCGGAGTTGGTTAAAAAAAGTAAGCGCCTCCCGACAAACACATACACGTATGTGGCCTCCACTTTAGAACCTTGCCCCATCGGTCGTCTGTTCTACGTACTATGTGCCCTGCCCATTGCCACTTTAGCTTGGTAATCCGATCGCTATTTGTCAGGCAACTTTAGTTCGTTTACGAATCTCCTCATTTCTGGTTCGATCTCGAAAAGAAACACCGAGCATAGCACTCTCCATACCATGGTGTGCAACTTTGAGCTTATTATAAGGCCTTATAGTAAGAGGCCACGTTTCCGAACCGTGTGTCATCACTACTGGTAACACACACTGATTGTAGACTTTCGTCTTTAGGCACTGAAGTGTTTGGTCGAAAAGATGTTACCGCCGAACGCTGCCCAGCCGAGTTGAATTCGACGTATTATTACATCTCCATGCCTCACAGCTCGCTGCAGAGGAATCGCAGAGGAATCGCCCTCGTGTTCAGCCAGGCTCAAAGACCTTCTCATAGTCTAAGAACGCCAAACATATAGGCAAGTTAGACTCTTCGGTCTTCTGTATAACCTGCCGTAGCGTATAGATGCGGTAGGTATATGGTAGTGTAAACGTTTCGATAACTGGCTTCCTCGAGAGACTATACGAGGGGCGGCTGAAAATTTCGCGGCCTAAGGTACTTAGCGATGAGTAATTAGCTTGTTACTCATATCACTAGTTGCGACACTCAGTAGTATTATAAAAAGCAATCACTAATTAAGTTTGCACTGATAGTTCAATTTCTATCGAACAAATGACATCACCATGTCCGCCGAATCTGGAGATTTGCGGAATTTCGACACCGCGCGCCGCGGACATAATTCCTCGTAAAGAAGGAAAATAGACCGAAAGACATTTTTGAAGAGATGTCATTGGTTCTTCAGGATTCTGGACCTTCATATACTATGGTTAAAAAATGGGCCCGACTATTTCAACACGGACGAGAGACCTGTGAAAACGACCCCCGCCCTGTCACGATACTGAGTGAAGGAAACGTTCAAAAGTCGAAAAAATCGTTCCGGCTGACCAAAGAATTAAATCGTGGCAGATAGCTGAAGAATATTTTTTTATGTTCGCGAGGCTATTGTACAGAAATGACCGGGGAAACTGACACGCGGATTGCTCTTTCCGCAAGACAACGCGCCCGTTCACGCCGCACGTGTTGCGAGGCCAAGCCCTGAAAGACACCGGGTTCTCAGAGATTGACCACCCACCATATAGCCAAGACCTATTACCTAGCGATATTTTCCTGTTTTTCGATTTGAAAAAGGACTTACGGGGCCGGAGATATGCAGATGACAACGAAATTAAAGCTGCGGTTGGTCGTCATTTTGAAAAAAAAATTTTTGGGTGGGTAAAAGGCATTGTATGCGAGATTTAAGAAATGTATTTCTTTTGAGGGAGATTATATTACAAAATAAAAAATAGAAACCTTTTATTTTATTTCATTAAGTACCTTAGGCCGCGAAATTATCAGCCGGCCCTCGTAAGTCATCAATCAAAATCAATCAATCAAAATCAAAAATATTTATTCAGTTTAGACCACAAGTGGCACTTATGAACGTCAATAGAAAATAATAAAAAAAGAAAAAGGTAGCCCTTATGGGGCACTTTACATGTCTCCTTATCTTTTGGGCCCTACCAGCGCTTCGAGACAAACATATGGCAAGTGCTGAGAAGAAACGCCGGAACAAACTCAGTCACCACTTATTGCCAGGAATTATCTAACGGTAAGAATAGTCAAATTTAAGTACATCAAATATGTGCAGACTGAACTGACCACGCATCCTTGTCATCAATATAGTCTCGAACCTTGTAGTACCCTTTGGACATAAGGGTATTTTTTATATGTATCTTAAATTTGTTTATTGGCAATTCGACAAGGTTGTGTGGTATTTTGTTAAATATGGTAATACATTACGGAGTTACAGTCTATGAAGGACTTTCAGTATCGGCTTATCACCTGCCGCGTTCAGAAGCTCCGAGGTTATTCCGTCATCACCCGGTGCCTTGTTGTTCTTTAGCTGTTTGAGAGCCATCCTAATCACGTAAGGGCTGATGTCCGGCTAATCTTCGGTATAGTGTCGAGTTAGCTTAGCTGTTGGAACTGTCCTGTGGCTGAGCTATTAACAGGTTTTACTCTACCATCCGCTCTCTTCAGCTGGCTTCGCCCATTAGAGTTGTCTCTAGCGAACATTTTGGAGCTTTGGTTTCACCCTATTGCCTCTTGAATATTATTACTAATAAAGTTGCGAATACATATCTCAAGAACTTCCTTATTTAAGAACCTATATTGATACTTGAACGTTTTGAAAACTTAAAATAATTTATGAAAATTTTCAATATCGGAATACGATATTGGCTTCAGTTCCGGAATTGAAATATCGGAAAAAATGTATCCGAAATTCCGGAGTTACGAAATTCCGGAATTCCGGTATTCAAGCCCTACGCAGAACTGACGGCCGATGGGGCAGCAAGGTTCTGGAGTGGAGGCCGCGTGGCGAAAAACGCAGCGTAGGACGTCCTCCTACAAGTTGGACCGACGTCATCGTAAAGGTAGCAGGGAAGCGCTGGACGCAGGCCGCTACCAATCGATAAACATGGAAAGCATTGGGGGAGGCCTATGTTCAGCAGTGAACGTCCTATGGCTGAAATGATGATGATGATGATGATTGTTCAATGTATGTCTAAGTGTGTAAACGGTTTGAACGCTATTTAATGAAATCTCACTCTCTGTATGAAAATACCCTGTGTCAACAACGACTAGCGATTGAAAACGCTATTCGATAAAGTTTTAAAATGTAGTATCACTGTAGGTAGGTACCGACTAGGCCATGTATACAATTATACCTATTGTAAAATAGCTTTTGCCTCGTGAGTTCGCTCGCGTAAACAGGGATCCCGGTTTCATTCCCTTAAGGGGTGAATTTTGAAAAATCCTTTCAAAACTGCCTACTTTCAGCTAAATACGTTTTTTGAGTTAAATATTGATACACAGATCAGACAGTAACGTTTGCCTTTTACATTTCATACAGAAATAGAACCTCTTATGACTACATACGAGTATGATACCACAGTATTTACCTTGAAGAGTCGTCTGTACTTAATTTAGACGCGGTTGAGCATATTTTCAGAGATATTGTGGCTTTTGGCTTTTGCGAGGTTAGATCATTTGCCATCGTTATTGCCTTTTGCGCCTTTACCCGGTATTAATTAAAACTGCCTTAGGCAAATATGTCGTCTATATGAATCGGGTAAAAAATTTAAGTTTAATATTCGTTTTAATAAATCAGCATTATTAAAATGCTGGCTTCGTGAAACGCCGTACGAAATTCAATGACTATTTTATTTTTTGTGACCCCAATTCTTTATTCGTGTCCATTGACTGTAGTTAGCCTTTATAAAATTTATTTTTGAGGCCTTCATTGATAAAAAATACTCGCATTTTTTATCAATATTGTATAAATTCAAAGTCTTCACTTCGCACTCGTTGATAAAATGTATTCAGCTCTATATCACGTTCTTACCAGTCTAGACTAGATTCTCTTAACACTTAGGTACAACTATGTCGTAAACCCGCCGAATATCTGTATAAAAACTTGTGATTTGGAAGATTTTACTTTATAACTTATAAGACAGTAAATACGACAATTTCTTTGTTTCCTAAGAAATAATGTTTATCCTTCATCTGAATTCCTAATCTACAGTAAACAAAATTTCTTCTTTTCATGTTATAGATCGTTTCATTCACGAAGACGCGCCCCACCAAGGGAAGCGCGGGGTGCGGGGAGTTTGGTCCGAGCAATCCGAGCTTCATTATTGTAGTGTGCGTACTCATAGTTTTTTTTTTTTTTAATTTATTTAACAACTTAAAGACAGTAACATTGAGACAATTACATTTAGATAGCTTTAAAAACCACTAGGGTTTGATGTAAAGCTAACGAGTTTGCAGTGGGTACATTCACAATTTCACATACAATTACATAATACAGCATAAAAATATTTTGATATTGTTACATTAGCTTTAAGAAATAGATAATTTAGTGTGTACCGATAACACTCAAACATTAACGGAAGAATGGTGGGACGCGTCTTCGTGGATGAAACGATCTATAACTAAGAAAATGATTACCTACTTGAAAAATGTTTGGTGAAAGGTGTTTCATCCCAAAGCCTATCGGATCGTTATTACCGAAATTGAAAAACGATACTTCAGCCCACTACCTCACCTCGATCACTCTTAGGCTACTAGAAAAAACACCACCATTATTCATACGGCCATTTTCTACCGGCTCAACTAGTAATGTCCGTCCATTTTCTTTTTTCCACTCCATCAAACCGTGGCTTAGGTAAATTATTATTGTTTTCGAAAAGTGCCGAATATTGGAGTCGTTGCTTATCGAGTTTGCGGTCGGTTGACTTCGAATGGTTACCTGAAACCGGCTGCGGTTGCCGAGTCGATCTCTGGTGATGCGTGCATGCCAGATAATGTGTAGGTTCTATCGATTGATTTGTATTGTATTCTGAATGGTTTGAAGATGGTCCTTAATGTACAGTCGAGAGCAAATTATATTGTGTATTTTGTTGATCAATAGTATTTATTCTGCTAAATATGACGCTGTTTTTTATGTCTGTACAGTCAGTACAATCCAAATGTAATACACGTTTATTAGCAAAATAGACTTAATAAATATAGAAAAGATGCCTTCTAGAAGATCTAGATCATGCCATGTAACCCTCTAGGCAACAGCAACGTGTACTGGTTCTGTGATATAGCTAAACATGTTAGATTGTTGTGTTACACTTTAAAAGTTTTCTTAATGAAAACACACCTTAGTCTATATTTTGCTTCAGTAAGATTATCTTTGGCTACTTTAAAGCATTGCAAGACTGTAAAACAACAGGCTTCAAAGGTGAAAAAATATTTTTCTACTTTAGCTCTCATTTTCCTGTAAATTAATACAGTAAGTGCTACGTCATATCCATGCAGCTTTCAAACTAGTTATAGCAAAATAATACGTTTTCTGATTAGAGCAGATTAAGTAACCCTCGAAGTTGTTTCTCATGCGCCATTCAGAACTTTTAATGTTATTATTAAAGTCCCGCTCATATTCCCATTCGCGGTGTGGTCTCCGGCTTCGTTAAAACGAAGATCAGCCCAAGTCCGGGAAACTTTTAACTACTTCTACCTTAACGATGTATGTGCGATCGCAAACGGCAAAATTTAATTTGTACTCCACATCTGACTGATTTGTGTTGCAAAATAGAAGCTGTTACAAGGACATAAAGACGCCAGTGTTTCGAGTTGATCTGCTGTCGTCTGTACCATTTATTTTCGGCTGGATTGCCGTCGCCATGGCAACGCTTCAGACCGATGTCTTATTGATTAATTGCTCAACACGTTGCCTTGATAAACGGTCGGGAACTCACTGTTTCATCTTTGTGCGTAGTTTTTCGTCGGCTTTTTGCTGTTACCTTGTTTTATTTACGATGTTGAAAGCTTTTGTAGGGCTATGTACACATTGCCAAGACAATTAAATAGACGCTTGTACTGTTCTGTGAGGAAAACGGGAGGTTGTATAAAAATAATGGGCGCACAAGCGCGTGGGATGATATTAAAGGTCACGAATGAATCAAAAAGATTTCAGTACATTTACATAAATTAGAACATTATTTCTTGCTTTATATACTAACTTCTTCTAATAACTTCTTCTAATGCAACTACTTACTGCTCATAATACTATCTTTTCACTTATCTTCGTTTCATTCTTCTTTCGTGAAAATAATTTTATTATCTTACGAAGGTAATTTTTACTGAAAACTCGTTAGCAACTAAGTTCGTTACCCACTAGTGCCGTAAGTTAGTAATGCTAGCACACGCAGCCGTCATTCCACCTATCTAGAAGGCGTTCTAAAGCTTGTCTAATCGCAATACATAATGTAATGGTGATCATACTCGATAGTGGGTCTATGGTATGGTCGGGAGAGATATAATCTGGGCACTGCACGGAATGGCGGATAACATTTGAGTATAAAACACTCAAATGTTATCCGCCATTCCAAATACATTATTTGAACTGTACTGTACTGTACATACACAAGTAATAAATCAATTATTATGATTAAGTTAGTGATGTTTTTTTACGACCTTATACAAATGTACACAAAACCATGACCTCATTAAGCTATGCTTCACATTATTATGTTTCCAGCTGGAAAGTGTTTGCAATTGGCTCCCTCATATTAGATCAAGTAAGCGATTCATCGAGCGTTAGCCCGTAAACTTCGATGAATCGGCACAACTGAAAGAATTTCACGAATCGCAAAATATTAAAACCCGAAATCGATTCGGTAAGGGATTCCTTTGAAACGATTGACAAAAAAGCAATTAGAACGTGATTCGTTCCACGGCTAATTGAAATCTTATTAATCTTGAATAATTTATTGGTACCTTGTCAGGTTTTTTCGTCCACCAAAAATTCTTTTTTTCGGTTGTTTCTAATTTAGCGTTTTAGACATTATGTATAAATAATTGAATGTGAATCAAATTACCGAAGAATTAACAATTACCTATGTATGATTTCTTTATTTAACCACTGTTTCCTTTCTCTAGCTTTAAAGTGGTCAAAAACGTAGTAAAACCATAGTTAATTTACATATATTTACAACTCAAAACGATATAACTGAAACGGCTGCCATCAACGGGCGCAATTAAAGACCAATCTTCCTGTTATCTAAAATTCATACAGACGAATGCAATAAAACGGCCCGCCAATATAACGGTTGATTGTTTCTCATTGCGGCCATGTTTGATTGGAAGCGATATAACGCAATATAAGGCAATATAGCACGTGACCAGTCATGCTCGCTTGTGTCCTTCTAGCAACGGTCGCGCTGGCACAAGCCGGATATATACCATTCAGATATTTGCACGACTACGTCAAGGATGGACGTGAGTATCCGTATTTGTTGAGTTCCATCTCAATCTTAACTTTATCAACCACGTTTCCGTGTCTCTATCACGGGCATGTGATATTTTCTCTTATCAAATATCTGTCCGTAAAATATGTATAGGCGGACCAAGCAGACAGATTGTCTCAAGTGTCATTTATCTTATCTATACACACATACCTACATAGAATATACAGCTCGTTTTTAGACTGGAAAATCTCGCGTGAATTTCCATCGTAAAATTCCCTGCTACTCTGCCTTATTTACGATGTTGAAGGCCTTTGTTGGGCTAAGTACACATTCCAAGTCAATCAAATAAACGGTCTCTTTACAGTTCTGCTTTGTAAAATGTTCGACCTGTCTAATTCTAATTGAGCTAGGTACCAAGTTATCAAATCTCTTGTACTGGTAATTGTCAAATTATCAAACGTTGAAAGCATCTAACATTCAGCGTTTGATGCTATATTAATTTAAAACCTTCGGAATATTTGTACTTCACTAATTTGTTAAGTGAGTCTGCTAAGTTTCTGGGCATAATGAGTTGAGATTTGAGTTTCTGTAATATGAAAGCAGTATTTATTTACCGTAGCGTTTTTTTGCAATTCCGGTATTTTCAATTTAAGTTTCGTGTTTATTTTAGAGAACAAAGTTAAATTCTCCATTCTCAAATTAGTTTCAAAATCCTTTAAGCAATATTAAGTTGAAAGGTATTTAGGTAAATTAATATCGAATGCTTTTGTGAGAGCCGGTAAGAGAGTTTATATAGAACTGTTTATTAGATGGAAAAGTAACTAGGTATAAGCAATTTAACGTTGCCGTTTTTATCTGAGAAAACCAATGAAATATTTTTAAGTTTTATTTATTTAAAAATATTTTAACGCTATATAAATTGGTACATAATGCGAATTTAATGCCATAAGGCATTCTCTAGCAGTTTACCTTCGGACTAAGCAGGAAAAAATAATTTCTTGGTCCTAGAAAGCAAAGGAAAAACAAAAACTTTTTATTTCTCGCACTCTTCATGTAGCGATATGAATATTTTAAGTGCTTATCACAGCATGGTTTTTCAGGCCCAGTGGACGGACCGTTCCCTTCAAATCTCATGAACATTCCATACTACTGCTACCAGGCGCCTTTAAAAGGGAACTGTGAAGAGGTACACTTTGTATGGTTTTTCGACGTGGTAAGGCGCAAGTGCATGCCCATGTTCTACTCAGGGTGTAAGGGAAACGAGAACAGATTCTCCAGCAAAGCAGAATGCGAGAACTACTGCGTTCATAAAAGACCTATTTAAAAGAACGTCTTTCATTTGTTTGTCGGAAGTTTTATATTTAGGACTACCGCCCGTATTAACAAAAATTACTATGAGGTCTCATACACACACACGAACACACAGACACACGAACCAATCACAGAGCTCTATTCAACGCTGTGCGTTCGATTTACTGATTCACTTAAGCAAGCATCGTTTGTGAATGCGTTATTTAACTTGATTCTTACAGACATTGTTACTGTATCAAAAATAGTTTGGATGACTATTAAATAGGCGCCACAAAGGCTGACATTTTATAGCTCTCGTTACTAAAGCTGGGTTGCACCATATAACTTTAACAATAACAGACGTCATAAGTCTGTCGAATACCATACAAAAAGCACCGGTTATCGTTATAGTTGCGTTTAAGTTAGTTGGTGCAACTCAGTCTAAGTAGTCCTTGTCAAACATATCAATATTATAAAGAACCATATCTACATAATCTCAAGCATCAAAATGCACTAGCTAATTGAAAACAACATTGATCTGAACGGAAAAGTTTTCCTTTCACTGCCGCCAGTTACAAAACCGTTTCAAAACTTACGAAGGTTTCAGCGAACTTGCAGTAACAGCAAAGAGTACAGTATAACCAAGCTGCTGAAAACCCCAAATCGAGAATGTTCGGAACCGTTAAGATAAATCAAAGAGCGCCGTTAGCCTTCAAAGTTCCGCTGCAAGTTTCATTTGAGTCGCTTTCAGCAGCTTTTAGGCGCTGCACGATGATGTATGGCTGCTTGGATCAAGCAAATGTGTGCTTTATAGTTACTTCTGGAAGACTGATATTAATTGTAGTTTTTTGGTTTACACTGGTACCGACACTGATTTATGCAATTGGTAATATTACATGTTAACGACATACAACTAGGTATGTAGCGTAAGTGCCTACTTATAAAGAACCCATTTTTTATTACTTTCAAATTCAGATAAAAGTTTAATTTTGAGGTAGGTAGCATCTGTGAATGCAAAACAAATCTTATTTGAAAACTACTTTTCAGCATCTGTGAATGCAAAACAAACTTATTTGAAAACTACTATTATTAATAATTAAAAAAAAACAGTTCGAGATGCGACTCTTAACGCTCAAACTTTTTAATAGCTGAGATATCACCTTTTTCAACAGACACTATCTGAGTGCCTTTTTACATTGCATGCCTCCAACTGAGCGTATTGATGCATATACACAGCCTGAAATCAGTAAATAAGAAGTACGAGACAAACACTGTCTGAAACTTGTCCCTGGAAATGAAGTCTGCTGAAATATTTCAGTGCTACTTTGCAGGCTCGCTAGCTTTAGTTACTTTGTTGTAAATTGGCGCTTTTGTCAAACTAGCAAGGACTTTATTTAAATGTACGAGTAGATACAGTCAGCGTCAAATAGTTCGTGACGCCCAAAGTGGCCAAAAAGTTGACAACGCAAGCTTATTACAATTGAAACAAAGACGTGTTGCGACCTTTTTGGCTACTTTGGGTGTCACTATCTGACGCTGACTGTACCAGGAACCGTGATGCATATTCTGTTTATTTGTATTTATTTTACAATAAATCTGCATTCTAAGTACGCCCGCTTAAATAACCCAAGCAATAATTTGTAGTTGTTTTTTACGGACGAAATAAGCAACGCAATAACAAAGGGATTTCGATTTAAGACCATCCATTTATTTGGCCCTTTCTAGCATTCCAGGGTAAGTTAGAGACATAAATACAAGTGAAAATACGATGACATTATTTTTCTATGTAGGGCCTCTAGTCCCATAATAGGCAACAGATTGGCAGTCTACAGAATATATTGGATTTTCAGTAGGTATGCTACTTACATCTAAAAGCTACAGTTTGCTTATAAAGCCATGTTATCATCTACTGCTGGGCGTACGTAAGCCTCCACTCGCTGCCCCATGGCTAGTGAGTCATACAACATCATTCATTTATGTCTGAAGCTGGACGTCTACGGTCAGTTAAGCTGATAAGTTGAAGTGACTACACCCTAAAAACTGATATTAGGTATACAATAAAACTCAATTTAAGTAAGATTTCACACACACGTCAGTCCAACTGATCAGCTTTACGTGAAAAATTAGCACTATTTACTGTGATTGCCATTCAACATTGTTCAATATCATCTGTTCCCCATGTAGCCGTTTAGTTTTCTTCATTTTCAGTCTGTTAAAGCTGAAACGAAGCTTTTACTGAAACGTCCTCATTTCACCCGCCGATTATAAGCGAGACATTTAAAATATAAACTGAAACACTTGTTTGTATTGTCCATAAAAACTTAAAGCCTTCGCAATATCGCGCAAAAGTGTTTTATGTCAGTCGGGCGTTTCCTTTCGGGAACTTGGACGAATAAACTTTTATTCGTCCACTTACACACAGAGTTCTTTTGCGAAATGACTACTAAACGCCCGTTCTCTTCGGTTCAGGGGATAAATGTCTTGTAAATTAAAATGTTTTGATTTGTAAACCTTTTGACAGCGGAAAAGTTTCTTTTAGACCTAGTTTAAAGTGAACCGTAACTTAAAAATGTATGAGATCACAGTAATATTACGTTTCTGTTGCGTCGTCTGTAGGGATTTGAACCTTACACTCTACATTGTCGTCGCTTTAGTTCGTTCCAACCAAAAGTCATGTTGTTAAGGTTACCGGTTGGTTAAAACATTCCAATTTAAAAACTTGCAAATTATTATTATACCTTTACACGGACGGAAACATATTTTGATAAACTTTATTCGTAGTTACATAAGCATTTGTATGTATTCCAAACAGCGCATCAGCTTTCCACATGGTATTTTGGTTTGTAACATTTAACCCAAAAGTTTGCTCTGCTGATATTTCCAATAACTAAAACATCGAATGCATAATGTTTCTGGTTAACTGTGAGTTAAACTTTGTTGGTTATGAAAATATGGGAAACAGGAGATGGGAAGCCTGAAAGTTCTGGTTACTAAGAATCATTGTTTTGAATCAGGGCTAGCTAGGTGTTATTTTTTATCAGATATGATTTTCCCTGTTTATTTCTGTAACCAAAAATGTGAGGAACTTCAGAGAAATTACTAATTCCTGTTTAAAAATACATCCTTTTTAAATAAATATGCTACCTATATTAAACATTCGTTATTATAATTTTGTGATATAAATTTTACTTAAAAGGTTTAATATTAAATTCATAACACGAAAATATAGCAATAATAACCACGTAGAAATATCTTAAACAAAACCGTGCCAACATCCGCTTCCAAGTAATAAAATCCAACTTATGAATTCCCTCCATATCTTCCCAAAGCGACATCTGACAGCAATTTAAAGAAGTCACATTCGGGCAGCCTTAAAAAGAATTTCAGAAATCGTGAGAGGTTCACTTCAGTGTGCCTACCATGAGTTTACGTTAGGTGTGCTCGCTAGCGACTGCGTAAAAAAATGACATTTAAATGTATGACATATTGTGCAGCGCCCCTAGTGGCTAGTTTCAAGAAATAAGATCTTCATAGAATTTTTTGACGTATTCGCTAGCGAGCTCACCTAACGTAAACTCATGGTAGGCACACAGATCAAAAAGCTCGTAATATTTCAACATTTTGCTCATATTTCTCAGCAGGGGCTGCTCGCTTGACATCTCGCTCGTGACGAGCAACGGAGGTCAACTCAAAAATTAGCTTTTATTAAATAGCCGCCGAAAGAGATGAAAATTCAGCTTTTTAGAGCGTATACAGAATTGGACTGAATTAACAATATGAATACTTCGACGTTTTGATAGAGCGTAAATGTTGAAAAATAATAATATGATCTGGCTCTACATTACGCAGACAGAACTTTTTGTCTGATCTTAATAAATTTAATATCGATTTAATTACACGTAGGTATATTTATTCGTGTCTCTAGTTTTTAGAAACTGGAAAAATTGTTTATGTTACGGTCAAAGTGATAAATGTGAAAATTATGAATAATCGCCGGTTATTATGAATAATTACCGCATGAGTTGGTAAATGTGATTAATATAAGATCATTTATGTGTGTAAAACTAAATAGGCGGCTTAGGGGTGGCCCTAGGGCCACCCCCGCCGCACCTTAACCTATTTTTCACTTTAAATCAAAACAATGTGTTATAGGTGTTGGAAAGTATGTATATCAAAATAGTAATAGTAATTAAAAAAATAAAAATAAAAGACAGTCGTAAGTCAGCAACTGACTCGTTTTACTTATAGGTTATGGGCCCAGACCCATTTTAAGTGAAAAAATAGTTTTATTGTAGTATTTTTCGTGTTGAGTCAGTTAAAATGAGTTCCAGTTATCTCGCAAACGTGCCAAAGCTAAAAGGTCGCGAAAATTTCGACGATTGGGCGTTCGCAGTGGAGAACTTGCTAGTTCTGGAGGGTGCAGAGAAGTACCTAAAGCAAGAAGGAACGGGTGCAGTCGCAGAAGCGGCAGATGCAAAGACTCGAGCAAAAATGATTTTGACGATTGATTCATCATTATTTGTGCACATAAAGGATACAACGACCGCGAAGGAATTGTGGACAAAACTGCGTTCTTTGTTCGACGATTCAGGATTTTCACGGAGAATAACGTTGCTTCGTCACCTGATTTCTATAAGATTGGAAAGCTGTGAAAATATGACGAATTATGTGACACAAATAGTTGAAACGTCTCAACGTTTAAGCGGAACAGGATTCGCTATAAATGATGAATGGGTTGGTTCATTGTTACTTGCTGGTTTACCTGAGCGATTCATGCCTATGATAATGGCGATAGAGCACTCCGGGATTCAAATAACCGCGGACTCGATCAAGTCGAAATTACTTGATATGGAAGTGGAAGATCTAAGTGAAACGGAACGTAGCTCGGCATTAGCAGCGAAATGGCAGAAAAAACCGGTTAAACAGAACAGCACTAGCAAACATGGCGGACAGACAACCAGTACGTCAAAGTCGGGAAATGTCAACAACACGAAAACAATAATTTGTTATCGTTGCAGAGAAATTGGTCATTACCGTAACCAGTGTCCACTTTTAGAGGAGAAAACAGAAACTAAGAAACAGAATAATGCTTTCAACGTTGTATTTCTCAGTGGAGGTTTCAGTAAAAGTGATTTTTACATCGACTCCGGTGCAAGTATGCACATGACACCGAATGAATGTTGGCTGAAAAATCCTCAATACTCATCAAGTTTACCAGAGATCATCGTTGCCAATAAGACGAAAATTCCTGTTTTATGTTCAGGTGACATAGAAATAACGACAAGTTGCAATTACGACATAACTGTGAAGAATGCGTTGTGCGTACCAAGTCTCACGACTAACCTCTTGTCGGTGAGCGAGTTGATTAAAAACGGGAACAGCGTCGTATTTAAGCCGAATAAATGTCTCGTAAAGAACAGACTGAACAAGTTGGTTGCAGTAGCTGATCTGGTTGATGGAGTATATAAGGTGAGAGTAAAAGCACAGAATTGCTTATTGACAACAGTCGGTGGAGTCACATGGCACAGACGGTTTGGTCATGTTAATAGCACGGACATGAACAAGATGAAGAGCTATGGATTGGTAGAAGCTGTTACTGTTCCAGTAGAGACCACAGATTCAGTGGGGGAGTTGCAGGAGGAATCTGCGGTGAATCCAGAACACTCTTTTGTTCAGTTGAGTTCCAGTGGGTGTAAAGATAAGCCAGACTGTGAAGAACCAAAGAAAAGGCAAAGAAAAAAGCCAGAAAGGTATGGTTGTGCAAATTTGCGTACTACGTCTATAGGAGAAGATAGCATGACTTATGCTGAAGCTGTCAGTGGTCCTAGGAAGCAACAGTGGTTGCAGGCGATGGCGGAAGAGCTGCAGTCATTTGACGACAACCAAGTTTGGGAGATTGTCGATACTCCAGATGGCGCTAGAGTAGTACAGTGCAAATGGTTATTTAAAAAGAAAACTGAATGTAATACTAAATTATTCAGGATTGCATTGGAATTATGCAAAGAGAATTTTAGAGNAGAATGCGTTGTGCGTACCAAGTCTCACGACTAACCTCTTGTCGGTGAGCGAGTTGATTAAAAACGGGAACAGCGTCGTATTTAAGCCGAATAAATGTCTCGTAAAGAACAGACTGAACAAGTTGGTTGCAGTAGCTGATCTGGTTGATGGAGTATATAAGGTGAGAGTAAAAGCACAGAATTGCTTATTGACAACAGTCGGTGGAGTCACATGGCACAGACGGTTTGGTCATGTTAATAGCACGGACATGAACAAGATGAAGAGCTATGGATTGGTAGAAGCTGTTACTGTTCCAGTAGAGACCACAGATTCAGTGGGGGAGTTGCAGGAGGAATCTGCGGTGAATCCAGAACACTCTTTTGTTCAGTTGAGTTCCAGTGGGTGTAAAGATAAGCCAGACTGTGAAGAACCAAAGAAAAGACAAAGAAAGAAGCCAGAAAGTTATGGTTGTGCAAATTTGCGTACTACGTCTATAGGAGAAGATAGCATGACTTATGCTGAAGCTGTCAGTGGTCCTAAGAAGCAACAGTGGTTGCAGGCGATGGCGGAAGAGTTGCAGTCATTTGACGACAACCAAGTTTGGGAGATTGTCGATACTCCAGATGGCGCTAGCGTAGTACAGTGCAAATGGTTATTTAAAAAGAAAACTGAATGTAATACTAAATTATTCAGGATTGCATTGGAATTATGCAAAGAGAATTTTAGAGTATTTGTTAAAAAACAAAAGTTATTGTTTGAGATGTTCTAAAGTAAAAAGCAAAGAACTGCAAAGAAACTCTCAGTAGCTGTGAGGCAGAGTACATGGCTTTGTCAGAAGCATGTAGAGAGAGGCTATATATTTGCAAAATTTGTAATGTGAATTGATAGGTTGTTACAATGAGTTTATGCAAGCACTTGGTATTGTTTTGATAAAAGTAAATTTAATTATTATTTCCTAGTTTTGTGTTTGTATAGACTGTGAGATTGTAAATGTATAATGTAATAGATATTTAGATTATTTGCTATTTTGATATAGTGGGGGTGTTGGAAAGTATGTATATCAAAATAGTAATAGTAATTAAAAAAATAAAAATAAAAGACAGTCGTAAGTCAGCAACTGACTCGTTTTACTTATAATAGGCATTATGGCAAAGTAATGTTATGCAAAAAACATTCCAAACTCATTTTGCCAAATAATATTAATATATGATATCAAAACGTTCAAAATGTGAGGCTGTACATGAGCGCTGTACACGAGCCGGTGTTCTCTTTTATGGTATTTGTTAGTATTAAGGTTACATTATGAAATAATCCCAACTATATAATATTATAAATGCGAAAGTAACTCTGTCTGTCTGTCTGTTACGCTTTCCCGCTTAAACCTCGCAACCGATTTTGATGAAATTTGGCATAGAGATAGTTTGAGTCCCGGGAAAGAACATAGGATAGTTTTTATCCCGGTTTTTGAAACAGGGACGCGCGCGATAAAGTTTTTCTGTGACAGAAAAAATTCCACGCGGGCGAAGCCGCGGGCGGAAAGCTAGTCACTGATAAATGTGATTAATTTATCACTTTTACCAAGCCTGTCGGTAATTATTCATAATAATCGGCGATTATTCATAATTTTCATTTTATCACATTAACCGTAACATTTACATTAACTTATACAGAGTGGAATTTTGTAATGCCACCTGAAGGAAAAGTACTCTTAATACTGTAGATAGAAAATTTTACTCAAATAAATTATTCCTTTAATCTTTCTATATAAATAAAAATGAATTGATGTTCGTTAGTCTGATTAAAACTCGAGAACGGCTGGGCCGATTGAGCTGATTTTGGTTTTAAAATTTGCTTGCTACACTCGGGAATCGAACCAACTAAAATCTGTTAAAAATTACACCCTGTATTTTTATTGCATCGATCGTTAGTGTTAAGTATAAGGATAAAATCTCCCAAACAAACTTGATAAATCAAAGGAAAGGAAAACCATCAAATCTTAAATTATTGTAATTATTTACAGAAAATTGTATGGTATAGTGGTAAATTTTCGAAAAAAATTCAAAAATCTTTGAATGCAGTTCTCTTTATTTTCAAAAATAAAGGAATGTTTCTTTGAGTAAAATTTTCTACTACAGTATTAAGGGTACTTTCCTTCCATGTGGCATTACAAAATTCCACCCTGTATAACAGCAACAAATATTCTTTAATTCACTATTTTTACATTCACGAAATAAAAATGTTGATAAAAAAAACGTGATTATTATCTTTTTTGCGTTGTCACAATATTTCATTCGTGTTTTACGTCACCCAATGTATTACCGCTATGCGTGGGAGTAAATTTAAATGTACAATGTACATAATGAAAACATGCTACGATAGGTAATTTGGTTCATTCATTGAATTCAATGCGAATTTGGTATAACCAATCAGCACTGCGTATTGTGTGAGCTAACGCCCTAACCATCTCATCGTTAATACATTGTTTTGTGAATTAGGCATGTATTTGCACATTTACTGTTATTTTCGTAAAGGGAAGTAATACTAATGGGAATATGATTTACGCCCGTATTCACAAACATTACTATGAGGCAGGGATGTTATGGATATCCGAAACCGTAACCGTAACCGATTCAAAAGTTTCGGATAGTTTCGGATGTAGGCAGAGTCAAGCAATTGCATTTTAAAGTACAGAGTTTTAACCATATTATTATAAAAGTTTTTTTGTGAGACCAAAAAAAGGTGACAGATGCCAAAGAAATCTCTTCTGTACCCATTCTATTCGTAAGGCATGAACTGTGTTGGACAACTATTGGAATTTGCATTCTATACTTAGCACAGATATCCGTAACCGTAACCGAAACTTTCGGATATCCGAAATAAAAAAATATCCGTAACCGTAACCGAAACCGGTATAATATTATTCCAATATCCGTAACCGTATCCATAACCGAAACTACATATCCATAACATTCCTACTATGAGGTCTCACAGTGCGTGTGGACGCACAGGGTCACACACGAACCAATCACAGAGCTCTATTCAACGCTGTGCGTTCGATTTGTTGCTTCACTTAAGCAAGCAACGTTTGTGAATACGGGCGTTACCTAGAGCACCTAGAGTTGCATTGAAAACACATTGAGTTTCTTGATGTGGTTTGTCATAGTATTAAGCTAAATACTTAATTATTTTCCTATTTAAAATTGTGATAAGTACCTCTCAAAGGTAATTGTTCAATTTCCGATTTACTTGTAACATGATAAAAACGGAAATTGAAATACTTACCTACTTTGACTTGTTAATAAGCATCATTAAATTATTACATGTTTCTATTAATAAAATCCAATTACTAGTAATTAGTCACTAGTGACTTTTTGTAAAATTAATGAGGTGTCTGAAATAACGTAGGTAATGAATTTAAACATAATGTTTTACTTACAATAACCGTTTGAAAATAATACATATACAATACACAATACCTTAGGTATGTATGTGTGTCATTTACTTACCTTCGTATGACAAAAGATAATATAATATTTGAAACATTGTTTGAAAGTATTCTCGAAAATCTCTTTTAATATTTCGCTGTATTACCTAACCAAGTATGCATTTCTTACCAGTTGCAGTGTTCGCCATAGCTTTCTGCACTTTTCAGCTTCTAAATGTCCAATATTAGCATCCTACGAATACCTATATTGTCCTAGCAACCAGCAATTTACATAGAATGCAAGTACGTACTATACAAGTTGTGTGGGACTTGTAATAAACTCAAAATTAATGCAACAGTGACGTCAATGCAGTTGCAGTGTTCGCTGAACTTCAGGCGGTATTTGTGATGTCGTCTCTCTCGTAGCTGCATGTATTATTTGATTAAAGCAACGTCTTGAAACTATTGTCTGTGTAAATAGAAACTGGTAATCTTGCAAACAAACATCACTACGTTATACTAGGTACATAGTATAAAACAAAGTCGCTTTTCGCTGTCATTCGCATATTTAAAACTACGCAATGGATTTCGATGCGGTTTTTTTAATAGATAGTGATTCAAGAGATACCTACGTGTTTATGTATACTTATCACCCGTGCGAAGTCGGAGCGGGTCGCTAGTATTTTTATAAACAAGAGTCCCATTATGTATGTCCATTTCTAAGTAGGTTTCATCGTGTCACCAAACATTTTTTGGTTTTTATAATAGGTACCAAGATCTGGCTACGCGGCGCTACGGAAAGTATCAAACCTAGGGCAGACACTGGTCTTATCCAGCCTTTGCCACTCCAGAAGATCATTTAGGCTATCTTAACATGAGTTTCTGTAGAAGAGCCTATAAGGGATAGGTATAGAATAATATCACCTCAATCAAATTGTAACACTACACAGTCTATTGATTTTTACTACTCCTTAATTTTACCCTTTTAGTTAAAATATTAATATGTGGATGTCTGCTTATTATGCTTATATTTGCTATCTTATTAGAGGTATAATACCTTAAAACATTGGTTCCCAAAGTGCGCGAAGACCTTTAAAGGGGGGGCGCGGGCCATCTGTAAATCCATCCATCTGCGACCGCTGAGAATGCATTCCAGACTGCTCGATACGACCAATAAATAATCTTGACGACTGGAGGAGGGGTCGCGGTTTTTTTTTTACGCGAAAGAGGGCGCGTCTCAAATAAGTTTGGGAACCAATGCCTTAAAACATATCAAAATTATAAATCTTCTTCATTCTTCAGGTTATCTAAAGTTGTTCCGAGCGTAAACGACTTCTTATCAGGAACAAGTTTGATTACTTTGATGTTGTGAGTTACATAACGTGTTTAGCCTCTTGAAACCCGATTCTTTGTGGTCGGATATTACTTACATTGGGTTATCTTATACGTTTACTCTCCCATTTCGATCACGAAACATTTCAGTGAAATCAAAGTACAAATCAGAACAACTTTCGATAAGTTTTAAGTTACCTACTATCAGAGATTACTTATTGGTTTTATATGTTTCTGGTTTATAAGTACTTTATAGTTTTTTTTTTTCGTTTAATATATTTTTTCTTTTCCATTGTTCTTGGGATATTACTGACTCTATGAATGACGTATAATTAAATACATTAACAAAAAGAAACTCTTACATGTGGTAAAATATTACTACGCGCTGTATTTGGTTATCCCAGTATTATTGCTTCAAACATAGCTTAATTATAAACTTTTGTTAAGCCATTGACTTTGTGTCTTCCACATACACATTTGACCTCAATCTCAATCAGGATGAGTGCCTCCTGGTGACGCCAGGCCCGCGAGCATCCTGGCCTCACCAGGAGCCAGGCCCGCGAGCTGCCTGGTCAACCAACCAGCCAGGTGGACACCAAGTGGACAACCAACCAGAGGTCCACCACCTGGGCCATCAGCCGCACATGGAGTCACCGGCAGCCAAGGTCTACGGTCATCGGGCAGCAGGGCAACCACGTGCAGCATCCTCCGCGCCTTCTTCTTCTGCGAGATGCCAATATGTACGAGCACGATCGTACATCCTGCTGCACCGTCAGCATCGACCGCCGGGCGACCCATGAACCCTCAACGTGCACCGTCGGCACTCTACACCGACGGCACACTAGCAAATACGTTTCATTGTGTACAGTAAATAACTTATGTATAAATAGCAATAGAATCATAACAATAAACAGATATCAACCGTCCGTCGTTGTGTCTCATTTCCCCCCGCTGCGGCCAAGACACCCTTAGCCGTCGCTATGATCAGTCCGGTGAGTCTGCCGGGCTGGCAGCGGGTCCCCGCCGCCTACCTGCCGTCCTAATGCTGCTGCCCTGGGCGACCTGGCCACAGCTTCCTTCCTATCACACCCTTATTATGTCTAAGTATCTATTGTTAGGCAGGGCTAGGGCTCTAGGGACTTAGTGTCTTAGGGAATAGGGACTCTAGGCTCACTAGGGAGTTAGTTCCCTTCCTGACCGCATATCCCGGGCACGGGAGCGGTGCCTTACAACCATTGCCTCCCGCCCGTACAATGAGATTGAGCTGTGTCAGCTTCTAAATTACAAGTACCGAGCAAGATCGATTAACAAAAGAGCCATATTACGAAGTTCCTCAGCAGTACCAGAGCAGTTCCAAATTGCCCCTAATGTGGCCGGACCACACGGGGCATTTACGTCCATGTAGTTACACTACTGCTGAAGTCCGCTAGATATCTTGCTTTAATGCTCGTTCGAGACAAATTGCCTAACCGAGCCCTGGCACGATCAAGCTCATTTATATGTGGGACCAAATTAGGAACCTTGAAGAAAATTAGTGTGGCTTCTGGCTGTATAGCGGGCAAGAATAGCGCTGGTTTAGAGCTGAAATTGTATAGCATCAGAATTTAAATTAAATAGGTTCTTGTGTACTGGTTGTAATACGATGCTTTCTGCATATCTACTTTAGGATGAACTGAATTTGCACCAGTTAATTAAACTCAACAAAGAAAAGGTGTTTATTTGATACTTACTCGTACCATACATTTAATGATACCAAATAAAATCTTCAATACTACAGCTCCAAAAGCATCATGTCAGCACAAGGTCGTTGGACTACAAAAATCCTATTATTTAACAAGTAATGTTGGAAAAGCTTTCAAGAATCATATTTTACGGTTATTTAACAAGAAAACTTCGTATGTATTACAAATTGAAAATATCTTTAAAATCGAATCCCAATTACTCGCAAAATCCATGTACCGAGAGACCTGCTTCACTCCAAAAAAGCCGTCTAGTGAATAAGTAAGCCGGCGCATTGTGGTGTCCGCCGCGTGGCCGCACGTTAATGAGCGCAAAGTGGGCCACCGAGTCACTATCCTGCGTGGTTAAGGCGACGCTACTCACAAATTATTATTTATACCTGTTAATAAGTATCTGAAAATAGTGCTAACAATTTGTTTTCTGGTAGCTTGAACTTGTTACAGTACTAACGATAAGCCGTCTAGCGCTGAATAAGTAAGCCGGCGCATTGTGGTGTCCGCCGTGGGCCACCGAGTCACTATCCTGCGTGGTTAAGGCGACGCAACTCGCAGATTATTACTAATACATATCTGCAAAGACTGCTGGCCCTAACAATTTGTTTTCTCATAGCTTGAACTTGTTACAGCACTAATACTAAGCTGTCTAGCGCTGAATAAGTAAGCCGGCGCATTTTGGTGTCCGCCGCGTGGCCGCACGTTTTGAGCGCAAAGTCGGCCACCGAGCCACTATCCTGCGTGGTTAAGGCGACTTAAGGTTACTTGCAGATTATTAGTAAATCTAATACTATAAGTAAGCTTAATATACTGGTAGGGGCTAAAAATCAACTGTTAAATTAGCTTGAAATTAAGTACTATTGCAGCAACATTGTCACAACGTTGTTTTGCGCTAACAAAGTGTGCCAGGCATTGTGGTGCCACTATCCTGCGTGGTTAAGGCAACGCTTCTTGAAAATTATTATTATCTCTAATACAAATAACATGAGAATACTGCTAGCAACTAACAACCAGCTGTGCAGCACATCAGGCTATACATTTTTGATGCAAAATCGCATCTATTACGACTAAATAAGACGCCACAGTGTTTACGTTGACGTGCAGCCGTCTGTACAATGACGCCAAAGCAGGGAGCCGTCTAGCGCTAAATAAGTCGTCTTATTTCAGTGTGATCGATCTATTTATTTGGCACGAAGACTTAAAATTTGAATGATGAGTAAACGTCTAAATGGAAGAGAAAAATAAGAAAATGCTACTAGCGCATAGTAATGACCTAATACCTATCGGAAACCGAATCCGCCTGGGCTTCGTTAGACTCCGATGCAGTAAAATATCTTATTGGAAGAAATTCGACAAGTAAATATTGAAGAAGGAACGCATAATAGGTATTGGGGAATAAGATTGAATATCAGAGTTCAGGATCTTAACTGTTGGATAGCGGAGCAAAATGAGCGAGAAGTAGGGCACAGGGTCTCGAAGTCACTGTCCTGGCTTGTTAAGGCATAGTTTACATCTACAGATTAGTTTCAGAGACCTAACGATAAACGACGTTTTGAACGTAACTCCAAAACATGGGGAAGTTAACTCCATATCAAATCAAAATCGAATTTTACATTGTTAAGGTAGACAATTACTTTTACATATTGTAGAGACATATTAAACTGAAACTGAACCATGCTGTAAATATAAATAAGTGTTATTTTGAAACAATTTGTTTAGTCAAGTATACTTTTGATTGTGCATAAACTCTAAGCTTTAAATGAGTAGATCTGGTGCCGTCTTGAGGTTTAGGTAAAACTGTCTGGTCTACAAGATATTTCCCTGTAATATCCTGCTCCGACGATTCGGGAACTGTCCAATGATTACATGTCTGATTGGTATTCATAGAGTTACTGACCTGACTAAACTCTGGTTCTAGATTTAGCACTATTTCACAACTAATAATAGATTGTTGTGAATGTAGGAGTTGGTAAACTTAATAATTTATAATTTTCAAATTGGTAAACCTATTTTGACAAGCCGTTATTTTTATCGTTTAATATTTAACCAGGTAGTCTTACCCTTAACTCTGTAAATCTGGTGCATTTTTGCGCGTCCTGCCGCGGTGAAAGTTCGTAGACCACGGATGCATGATAACTCAATGTAATGGCACAAAATATAACAGAAGGTAAACTCCATACTAAGCGCGCTCGAGCCACGCACACATAGACACCGCTCACGTACGCGTTATTAAGACTGTCTTGGACGAATGCGAGGCGCGACTGCGTTCGCTCACGCGTTTGTGAAATTATTTTGTTTGTGCGAAAATGAGTGAACAACAAAAAAGGGGTATTATAACATTTGTTGAGTAGATGGTTGCTTACACTCTACATTAAAAACGAAATTTTCGTTTTTTAAACAATCAGTTGATTCCGGGAGGTAGCTAAGTAAGGTATTTATTTGTATTTCAATAGTTCGTTTAATGTTGACAAATTGAAATCCAATACAATTATTAGGAATATCGAAGTATTTTAAAGAGTTTTTAGGAATTATTGGAAAATATCATCAACTACCCAACTACATACTACGTGATACTACTTCCTTCTCGTGTATTTGTTTGCAAACTATTACTATAATAATAACGTACTAAACATAACTACATAATAATATAAATATATGTGGATAGGTATGGTTTTTCTTCCATAGTATTAAGAGTTACATTTTTCTATCATAACGAAATAAACGCAACACATGACAAGACAACCCTAGCGCGACGGCCGAGCGCAGGCTCGCGAAGCGAAGTACATACATGAGTTTACCTTCTGTTATATTTTGTGGTAATGGTCTGTTCCGACAAATTGGAGACTGTCTTGTCCACTAGTTGCGTGTTGTAGCAAAAGTGAGACTACCTATAGTGTGATTTAGTAATATGTCATCTATGAAAAGATCTAAGTGATATTTTCCGGGGAAGGCATCTCTATACAGTAAGTTTTAGATATAAATGGAATATCGACTAAATAGAAATAATTTTCCATGTACGTAAATGGTTTTCCAATAATGGGAAAAAAAGCTAGGGTAAAGAAGAAGCAAAAGAAAAAATGGTATTCAAGGTAGACGCGGATAACAGTGAAATCAGCCAAATGGTTTTAAAACCAGGATAAATAAAGCTAGCCATACCAAAAGGCAGTAAACAAGGCTACCACGCATTCAGAATGTAAGCTGTTCCATGAATCTACCTCCAAATGCAACCGAAACGATGCCATGGACACAAAGGCGAGTAGAACCGGCAAAGCTTGTGCTGAAAAATTGACATGAACGTAGGGCTACCATCCGTCATACATAAGTCCGACTTTTTAATTTACTGCCGATCTTCTGATGAAAGAAAAAACTGCCCAATTTAAAAAAGAACGCTGACAATTTCAAATCTGACAATTCGTCTGAACTTTTTTTAAGCTACGCTTATTTTTGGCCAAGACTTTCAAATTTATAGATGGCAACCCTGCTAGAACCCTAAAAACGGTGCGGGATACACGAGCATTGTTAGGTGACTGCTTTTTTCGTGCTTTTTGGAATTTGAGCTCGGTGTTTCATTTTGCAAATGTCTGTTCTGTTCAACTGAACGTCATGCGTCAGTTGTGTTTGCCAATGGACGCGGGACAGATGGGAACTGACGGTTAATTAGGGCATGCAAAATGCACGGTCAGTATTGTAAGGCCTAGCTTTTGAGAATATTGTAGCAACAATGAACATTATTTGTAAGTCGGGGATATCATTTACCATAGATTTTAACTAAAGAATCTGGCATGTTTCAGTAGGTATAGAAAATATGTCGAAATGACAATTTTATTCTTCAGTTAAAAGATACCTGAAATCAGCCCTTTTTCGTATGGTTTTATTTTAAGGAAATTATTATTACTACGCTTTATGTTTAAAGCGTTGGAAGGATTAATCCAGTATGTCATCGTACGTAGGTAGTTCATTAAGTTAGTTCGTTAATGAATAATCATCGGTTGACGGTCTTCACTGTCTTAAAAATGTAACATTAACTTTTAAAGTGAATATAAATTATCGTGAGTAATTTCTTGATTAACTCAACCTGGAGTAACAGTAAACAAATATAGTGCTAGTTTTTCTCCTTTAATAGTAATTAAACTGACCTACTTGTACTAGTACCGCAAAATATTTCTTTGATTCCCCTTTTGTTAAGCTACTTAAAGTTACGAATTTTCGCAGACATTTCGCATTGCAAACATTAATTAACAGGCCCTGTCTTGTCCACGGCCCTAATACAAATAAGTTAAATGTAGTAGCACAGAATAATAATATGGTAGTAGGTTCACTTTTATTATGTCCTCACCCTGGTTAGGTATAAACCGATGTAGATGACTGATATAAACAAATATTACCTACTATACTTTAGACCAAAATAATTATTTAAATACTAGAATTGGCCGCGGTTTCACCCGCGTGGAATTTAGTTTGTCACAGATCGTCATAAAATAATAGCCTATAATGTTATTCTGGTTTATAAACAATAATACTGTAAAGTTTCATCAAAATCCGTTCAGTGCTTTTTGCGTGAAAGAGTAACAAACATCCAGACATCCATACAAACTTTGGCATTTATAATATTAGTAAAATTCTTTAATCGTAGTATTTCTCCAAGACTTGCATTTCACTTTCGACCTTGATTCGATTTTATAAACCTTTTGTAACAAAAGTTAATGAACATTGAGTGTGTATTCTACAACAGAGTAAAGCATGTTACTAATAGCTGTATCATCATCATTATCATCATCATTCTCATCATTTCAGCCATAGGACGTCAACTGTTGAACAAAGGCCTCCCCATATGTTAAACATGGCAGTATTATAAAAGAGATTTACATTACTTTTATGAGTCCTATTAAGATATAAAATGTATATTTTGCTATCCCCTTTATTAAGATACTTACACTGAGTTGCACCACTTTAACTTGAACCGTAACAAACGTCAAAAGTCTATCAAACTCCATACAAAAACACCGGTTAAAGTTATGGTTACGGTTTAATTTAAGGCGGTGCAATTCAGCCTTACTGTATGTATCTTTTTTGTAGCAAAACTCATTACAGAAGCGCAGAGTGTGTTGTTAACGCACCGAGCAATAAAATTTTCAACTTTGAAACTGGCGTTTAGTTCCAAATTACATCCTATCCTTTATGTAATAAGGACTGTGCATTAAGCGACATTGTTGCTTGATATTCCTTCCAACTTGTAATGAGCTATGAGACTGAGAAGTTATTGAGCTCACTGTCAATTAATTAAACTATTTAATTATACAAAAATGTGGTCATCAAAGAGAACCACTTTATTTATTTATTCTACGTACTTGTGTGTGTAAATGAACTGTTTAAATGTTGATTCTAACTAAGTATAGGGTAGACCGGGGACAATAGTACCATTTTTTGGATAGTGTTAAATATTGAGAAATCTAATGAAATATAACTCATTCTGTTAGGATGCTGTAAAAGCTAGACTCTTATGCTACAAATTTAAGCATGCAGAGTTGAACTATTCTTTCGAATACTTAATGAAAAACGAATTTGAACTGTACGATGTCTCATGTTACAATTGACCCCTACAACGGGTCAATTGTACCAATAATATATGAGGCAATAAAAGTAGTTAGGTTTATCTAATCATCACCTTTATTGGTATTCTGTACTCTTAATCTCCTACAATCATCAGTCTTTATTAATTNAAAAATAATAACCACGTGAATGTTTTATAATAAACTTATTTTATTATAAGTATAGGTACTTTAAAACCAATTTAAAATATTATGTAGTAAGTATAAAATAAGGTTCCGGGGGTTAATTGTACCACGGGGTTGATTGTACCGCTACAATTGACCCCATGGAGACTGGTACAATTGTTCCAAGTCGGTAGTCAAGAGAACTTCACCTAAAATTCAGTCATTTTCACAGTAAATGCCAATAATTCGCTGTCGATACAAAGTTTAGAGCCTGAATAAACTATTGACAACAATACCTTGGTAACTAATAGCATATTAGGCAACTTATGGGCTCATGTATTTGACGTAAAAACTTACTGCGGCTGGGCAAAAAACAAAAATCCTTCCTGTACACCTTCGTTTCTCAGCGCAAGCGCCGCCGACTGGTGAGCGGATGGAAACACAAAAAGCGCATATTTTGACGCTATGCACACAACCTAACGTCGCTTGTATGAAGAAATATCGCCGATGGTACTATTGACCCGTGGTACTATTGTACCCGGTCTACCCTACGGTAATCCACTGCATATGTATCGCTGTTGGTTTCTATAAAATAAAATAAATAAATAAACCCTGTAAATATTTACAACTTTACTATATTTAAATGTAATTTTATTGTTTGTTTCAGGTAAGGAACCGTACCACATTGCCTACACTTCGTCGATTCATGTATGTATTAATTAAACATTTTTACTAAAGAATAGCTTTGCTTAACTTTAGGTTCAAAATTAGGCATTTACAAAAATTTAACATTTTACACTTCTAGCCATCAATATGCTGCCAAGCAAAGTGATTTATCGCCCGTAATCAAGTATCTCACCGCTACGGCAGTTTGTTGGAACTCGCAAAAGATATAAATTCCAACTTATCTTTGGCATAAACACAGCAACTCAGAGCAATTAGCAAGAACAATATTCCTTCTGTTCTCACAAACTTACGTAATTAATTTGCACCGAATCTCGCGTCGGAATCGTCATCTGAATCAGAACGATTCCACACGAAAATTCAATTCCTGATTCCATCACATTTTGTCTTCATTTGCCGTAACGTACGCGCCATATAAATTATCCAATCATTCCAAAATGGCCTTTACGCCATGAGCATTATGTATCAAGATTCAAGGGGTTCGTAGCCCCTTTTACGGCGGCGTGATATGACGTCATAAACTTAGGGTTCGTGGGGTCCCTGTGACAATGTGATAAGTTTCTCGTCATAGGAGATTATGTATACTGTTATGAAATACGCGACCGCGACTTGAATATTACTTGGCTTTTGGGGTGGATATTTTGAAATTACGCCACACGTATGTGACAGGAAGTCCGTGATATGAACTATCAAGTGGGGGCAACGTGACTGAAATTTAATTTGCTGTTTTGCGTAAGTTTGTTGACTGAAAGTAACCGTAAATATTTATTTTATGTGGCAAGATATATTTTATGGCCGCAGGTAGGATTTGACTGTCTGAAAATAAAATCGCCGTGCTTTGAAGAGACTCAAGAGCTGATATGTTTTTAGCAGCTTATTACCTAAGTCTGATAGGTATTAAGAATAAACTCAGCTCACCATACTTTACAAGATGGACAAAAGGGCCCCGTTAAATAGATTTAGGTTCAAAATGACGACATAGTGGGCACATTTTTAAATAAAAATAGTATAGAAGCATTTATAATTTTTACGGGTTTGAGCAGCTGTCAGGGACTTACATTATGTATAGGTAACTTACTTTATTGAGGTTTACTTTTCCAAGAACTGCTCACATTCCTTCTTGTATACGTTTCCCTTGTTACTATTTATTGGCTGGATAAAGCACATATCATGTGCTCTACGACGTCATTAACCTTGTTTACAGACAGACAAACAAATTGACTTAAGGCAAAAAGTTGCTCAGTTCACAAAGTTGAGCGTTCATATGTTATGCATATTAATGTTTGGAGAAATGTTTACGGTACTTCTGCCAAATACCTTTTCTCTTATTGAGCGAGTTATTCATATACTTATGGACGATGAAACAGTGGGACTTGTTTGTTGAGTGATGAGGTACTTAAAATTCAATTAGATATTGCATATTCCTTGATTCAAATCTCCGGAGTAATTGGTGAAACATAACATAGAAATTATTTCTTGGTGTTTTGGTGTGTAAATGTGTTTCAAATATTCGTGCCTACATTACATAATAACCAAAACCGACCTTATGACTAAATTAGATTTATATGGGTCTCTTGTACCTGGAAGGAGCTTTTCATGTATTTCCGTTTGACTCAAATGTTTATTAGAACAAAATATCATGTGTCGTAAAGGACTCTACACACCAAGCCCGCCGACAGCCCGGCGGCTTGGGGTCAGAGGCTTTATTTCAAACTATCTGACCCCGCGAACTCTGTTCCGCCTTAAAGGCAATAAATAAGCCATAACATTTTTTCCTTATTTGCTCACCGTTTAGACCTACCCTGGACTACGACAAACATTTTAAAACCAAAATCAGCTCAATCGGCCCAGCCGTTCTCGAGTTTTAATCAGACTAACGAACAACAATTCATTTTTATTTATATAGAAGATGAATCATGTCGACGACTTGCACCCGCGCGTGTCGCCTGGTTACTTTTAACATGTTGACTTTTAATAAATCGACAACTTATTTTAGCGGGTTTGGTGTGTCACCCACTGTATAAGAGACTTCAGAATGTTGACCTTTTGTATTAATGCTCTTTGCCTCCTTTATCATGATTGTATTTGAATGTAACTACTAAGGTCACAACCCTAATGTCAGATATATTGAGTCGCCACCACAGGCGTCAGACGTGCTCTGATATTCTTAAAAAATACTAGTGAATGGAAAATAATTTCTTTGTAACTAAGTAACAAGACTAGGAGCGAGGGCTTAAGTCACTTTATTTGTTAACCGCGAACGAAACTTCCCCCCTGCTGCTTCTCGTAATGAAATTTTAACTATGTCCGTGCTTGGAATGCTTATTTTGGTTTGATTATTTTAGACTTTGTCAGTGGCAACACTGTGCTATGTTTCTTTAGACTTTGTTTGTCTCTTACAGTGGCAACACTGCGATGCTGTGCTTAAGAACACGAAACAGGCCTGATTCATTAACCACCTTGTAACTGCTGGTGGTACATGATAGCCTTTTGTGAACTTAACTGACAGATTAATTGGGATAGAGATATCTGGTAGTCAGTGTTACCAGCAACCTCTATTTGTTAGATAGCCTTATATCAACTGTTTGAAACTTGTCAGAAACCGATGAGATGATCATTGTACTTGTAAACAACTTTTAATATGTGCCTCAGTCAGTATTGCATCAGCTAAATGTATCAATCTAGGAAAAATGATTACTTACCTACACAGTAGCGTCGATTCTCGAGCGTCTCGGCGATCGTAGCATAAGCCCTGCTCGATGGACTGACGATCTCTTAATTAAAGTTTACAATTGCTTATTCATGTGATTCTTCACATGTATACTTAAAGGTGTCTACTATACTGTAGAGATTTTTTACCAAGTTATGAGATCCCATCGCATAAAAAATGAATTTATGGCCGCCATAAAGCCATTCGGAGTCTGGTTCTCGTTGGAATGAAATCCCAGATGCGATAACAGCAAATCATTCTGCTATAATACGATCATCACATATTTTTCTACTTGACTTTCTTGGAATAATTTTGAATATCCAAATAGTACTGCAACCTATCTGTACGATTTTTTCTCAATGGACTTGTTCGTAAAGTTATTTATCAGTTTTTCATTTGAATCAACTAATGCCCGTTTTCACCATCTATCCCTAATTTTAAGTGACCCTTATGAAAACAAAATCCCTGTAATGTGTTACCATAGAGGTCACTTAAAAATTAGAAATTGATGGTGAAAACGGGCATAAAGGTTTTTCCACAAAAGCTTCTTGTTATAAGCAATGATATTTTAAAGATGACACATTTATTTCTAAATTAATTGTATTGAAATTAACTGTTACGAAAACCAACTTCATGAATAAACGACAATAAACCTAACTCACAAGGAAGATAAAAGTCTCCTTCAAACGTAGTATTTTAGATATAAGCTTCCAAAATATTATCACACGTAAGCTCCACGAGTAGGAATAACGTTCTCGATATGTCAACGTAAAAGCTTTAGTGCGAAAGCACACTTAAGTATAGTCGGTGCCGATAGAAACTGCTATTTTTTGTCCTACTCATTCATACATATTGTAAATCTGGAAGTTTGTGAGAATGTGTGGATAGATCGAAGAATAGTGGGTATATTAATTTACTGTTTCACTAAACTGAAAACACGAAGTGAACTATATACTACTGAATGTTTTTAATCAAACTTAATGAAACATGAAATAAAAATGTAAGGTTAAGTTGTGAGTACTACTAATGTAGGTAATTTAAATAAAAAACCGTCGTTTCTCTATAAAAAGTATTTAGGTATCTAGTAGATCAGTACATAAACCTAACTTCGATTGCAAAATGGTGTAATATTAAAGATGATTAGGTAGTTTTCTCTCTTTGTCTTTTTTTTATCAAAATTGTCAGTTTCTATTAAATTAGCGTAGACTGTAGGCCCTGAAGGAGAATAAGGTAAAGAGAATTTGATGAAAACTCTAAAGTTGTTTCAAAGTTACGCCGATACATGTTTATTTTACAGATTGGGTTATTTATTTTGCTCAAAATCGGGTATTAACGTTCTCTGAATATTTTAACGTAATTCCATAATTCTAAATCGATATTGAATGTAAAGTGTCTGTCTTAGTTAGTAGAAGGTACGCTACGGTAAGCCGCTGAACCAATTTTAATTAAATTTGGTATATTAATTACCATTAATATACCAAATTTAATTAAAATAGGTCCATTCTACCGAATGGACCTTAAACAAAGACTATTTTGTCGAAATACTTGAAAGGAAGGAAGTGACAATTTCAAATCATTGTCTAAATGTAGGGTAAAAGTCACATCGGTGTTTTTTAATATTTAAAATTTAATGAAATGAAAAAAAACTCCTCAAACCAATGCTTTTCCGATCATATTTTTTGCTTAATGCCCCTAGACTGTTTTGTAATACTGCACCGCCTGTAACTGGTCATCAGAAAGACAAATCACAATATTATTTTATAGTAATCTTACTGGATCTTATCATTGTTCTAACTGTAAACTAAACTCATTGTGACTATTTTATACTTATCTACACTAATATTATAAAGAGGAAAACTTTGTTTGTTTGTTTGGTTGTAATGAATAGGCTCAAAGACTACTGGACCGTTTTTAAAAATTCTTTCACCATTCGAAAGGTACATTATCTACGAGTAACATAGGCTAAATTTTATTTTGAAAAAAAATAGGGTTCCGTAAAATATGTAGATAATGTAGTCAAAGCGCGCGAAGCCGCGGGCGGAAAGCTAGTCCAACAATATTTTGCGAGCCATTAGCACCCATTTACAAATTGCACTGTAGAGCATTTTGGAACACTCTAGTTCGAGCCACAACTAAAAGCTCCAAAAGCTGCCAGTTTCATTATTGCATATTTTAGTTCTATTTCAGACTCCAATAGGGCTGTGCACAAACGTGTCAAAAATTATGCGAGATTTTGTTCTATGAAAGTAATTTAAAAATAATAAATAAATATCCTTGGACATTTTACACTGCGCTTCTAGTCCCAAACTAAGCAAAGCTTGTACTATGGGTACTAGACAACGGATATAAACAGACATAAACATTTTTTTTTTGTAAATACATACTTATTATACATAGAAAACACCCAGTCCAATACAAACGAATATGTTCATGCACAAAATAATGTTTGCACTGTGCGGGAATCGAACCCGCAACCTCCGGAATAGTAGTCCGTTTCGAACCACTACACCAAACGGCCGACAAAAATACACCGTAACAGCCAATCAACATATATTTTTTTGTAATTTTAAAGGCAATTCTCACGTTACTTGTTGTAATAGGTCCTGTAATTAAATATTTTCTTCAGGATGGATCGAACAACTCAAAAAAATCATTGGTTCTGGTAGCAAAATACCAATTAAAAAAAACTACCTATGATCGTATACGAGTAGTTACTTGTAATAAGGTTTTCAGTTAGTTTATATCGATATATTTGTAATTGTCGCAACTGATTTTATTATACATTTCATTAATGGCGATTGAATGATTAATTTTGTGGTAGATTTGCGTGCTAGAAACGCATATAATATTCCGATTATTACACTTCATTCGCTACATTTAGTGCACGCTAAAATGTCCCATTTCCAAATGGGACAAAAGCACAAATTCCGATACCTACCGAAATTGCAACAGGCACGTTCATTACACGGTACATTGTTTGGAATCACGTCTGACCTGATTCCCATTTAAATGGGCTCCCTTTGAACTACGCCACTTGTGTTGGAATAATAAGAATTTTATTCAATTATCCGAATGAGTACACAAACGACACATTAATTTAAGTTGGAATAAAATAAATCTTTTTCATAATTAGGTACTCTTCTGAGAACGATGTTTTCAAGATTTTAATTTTTGTAGTGTGATGAAGTCATTATTACTTATGAGTCTACGTCACATCACGTCTTGTTCGTAATTAATTTTATATGAAAGAAAAACAGATACGTTGCTGAACCAAATTCTGAAAGCTAAAATTCTAGTTATCTTGTATTATCTTTATTTTTATTTGAATGAAGGGCATGTCCTTTTACAATCTTTTCTTCACAACCACAAAACAAAAAAAACTAACTGTTTTTACGTTAGTTTATTTCGTCGAAGTCTTTACGGGCTCAAGCATCAACCAGTGCGGTCCGAGCTTAACAATTTCCATAGATATGTTTCGAGGGCGCTCGCACAGAAAACAAGGTCTCATTTGTGCTAGCAGTTAGCATCGAGTGAAAAATGTGTCTGTTCAACAAAAGAAAATTGCTGCTGCACCTCCATTGTTCTCTGTTATTTTATCATAAATAACAGTCGCGGTCACTTTAAAAACTTTTTTAGAGCTCCATTGTCTTTATTCATTCTTTGTCTGTCACTTTGTGCTTTTAGAAAAAATGCGATCGCTGTATCTCCCGTGAAACAGCTGCGCTATTTTGACATCCCCCTTTTTCAAGTAGCTGGAATAGCATTTCTAGAGATGAGACTAGACTTAAGATTTAAGAATTAACTAGCTGTGTCCGCGACTTCGTACGTGTGAAAACATAGGACTTTCATACAAATTACAAACTGCCAATCCCCGTTTTACCCCCTTAGGGGTGGAGTTTCGTAAAATCCGTTTTTATTGGATTTCTACACCCTATAAGGAACCTTCCTGCCAATTTTCAAGTTTGTAGGTGCTATATTTTCTGAGATTTCGTGATTAATCAGTGAGTGACCGTCTATCAATTTTGTAAATAGTGATAAAAATCGACTCAACCATAGAGTACACTACTGAGAGTACTTATGCTCTATTACTTTCTTAGCATTCAATGATAGGGTTACTCAATATTATTAGTTAGTACCTACATAAACATGAATGGAATGGACATTCTACTATGTTTCAATAATATCATACATATTTCTGTTGACACGTGGAGACGTGGATAATATTTGTAATATTTTACAAAAGAGTATCCTTATTATTACGATGCAATGAGAAGTTATTTGTAAAAGGCAACAAAGGCCATAGTAATCCGCGTAATCATTTTGGGCTACAGTTAGCCCATTCCGGACACATTCTTAGTTGGATCTCTTGAATCCGCTCTTAATCTTTAGAATGTCTTTGTATAAAGTCAAGGATCCCTTGGAAGGACCGAGAATCGATAAATTACATAATAAATCATACTTAGTTAAACTTTTGTTTGCTTTGTTGCTTACTCATGGACTAGAATCCTCATAGCATATTAATACATAGTTAAAGTACTTTAATACAAGCTTATTTCCGAATGAAAAATGTTTTGCTTGCCAAAATAATTTCGTTATTTTCCGAAGTAGGTACTACTCTAAAAGTTTCTTCTATTAAGATACTAACAATAAGGTTAGCATGAGCTTACGTCTTTATTTAATAGTGTAAGGCTGAGTTGCAACAACTAACTTTGACCGTAACTATAACGATAACCGGTGTTTTTTGTATGAAATTTGACAGATTCTTGGCGTTTGTCAAAGTTAAAGTAAGATGGTGCAACCCAGCCTTAGAGTAAAAGCCAAATCCTAGATTTTCCCCTTGGTGCACTAGAGGGACGTGCTCCTGTAGCGAAGACTGATGACTTTGTTTACTATTATTGTACCCAAGATGTACCTACCACTGATGTGTTTATTATAAATTAGATACTATACTAAGCCTTATTTGCAAATANTCGCCTTTAAATCGTGGTGCGTTTGCTACAACCCCCTTAGGGGTGGAGTTTCGTAAAATCCGTTTTTATTGGATTTCTACACCCTATAAGGAACCTTCCTGCCAATTTTCAAGTTTGTAGGTGCTATATTTTCTGAGATTTCGTGATTAATCAGTGAGTGACCGTCTATCAATTTTGTAAATAGTGATAAAAATCGACTCAACCATAGAGTACACTACTGAGTGTACTTATGCTCTATTTATTACCTTCTTAGCATTCAATGATAGGGTTACTCAATATTATTAGTTAGTACCTACATAAACATGAATGGAATGGACATTCTACTATGTTTCAATAATATCATATTTCTGTTGACACGTGGAGACGTGGATAATATTTGTAATATTTTACAAAAGAGTATCCTTATTATTACGGTAAGAAGTTATTTGTAAAAGGCAACAAAGGCCATAGTAATCCGCGTAATCATTTTGGGCTACAGTTAGCCCATTCCGGACACATTCTTAGTTGGATCTCTTGAATCCGCTCTTAATCTTTAGAATGTCTTTGTATAAAGTCAAGGATAGTCCAGTAGAATTAGATTTTAAATCGGAAATAATTCCTACAAAAGATTTTATTGCTTTAATGGCTTCATTGGTTGCCCATTAAGACTCTCCTAGGTTTTCGACTTCGACGGAGTTGTGCTTAAGTGGTGGGGGCCCCCGAAAGGGGCGCTTTTTAGGTTTTCCGGTTATACCGCGTAAAGGACTTACCCTATCGAAAACTAATAAATAAATAATAATTCTTCCTGGCGGTTGAAGGGCATTTAATCCTGCATTAAATAAGACCTAATTCATATGTTTTGGACAAACCGTTCTCGTGCAAATGTTCGGCAAAGTAGAAAATATGTGTATAATTAATGACCCTCTCCACGTCCAATAGCTCGTCACCCGGAGGCTCCCAAGC